>NW_026894002.1:0-234020 GCF_032452875.1 Bos javanicus
TTGATCACTGCCTGATAAACCCGTGATCAGTGCCCGAACAGCCACGTCATCAGTGCATGCGCAGTCACGTGATCAGTGCATGATAGCCACGTGATCAGTGCGTGCTTCTGTCCTAAGGATCAGCGCCTGTCAGTCACTGATCATTGCCTGATAAACACGTGATCAGTGCATGATGAGCCATGTGATCAGTGCCTGATCAGCCACGTCATCAGTGCATGCGCAGTCACGTCATCAGTGCATGATAGCCACGTGATCAGTGCCTGCTCAGTCACGTGATCTGGACTTGATCAGCCACGTGATCAGTGCCTGCAGAGTCACGTGATCAGGGCCTGCTGAGCTGCGTGATTCCTGCCGGCTCATCTGCATGACAATTGCCATCTGAGCTGCGTGATTCCTGTCGGCTCATCTGCTTGACAATTGCCAGCTGAGCTGCGTGATTCCTGCCTGGTCACGTGCTTGATTATTGCCAGTTGAGCAGCATGATTCGTCACTGCTGAGCTCCATGCTTATTGCCTGCTGATTGCGTGGTTCGTGTCTGCTCAGCTCTTTGAGTATTGCCTCCTGAGGTCCCTGTTCGGTCGCCACCTGCCGGGGACCAGCCCCAACTGATCCAGGGTATTCGAAGGAGAGATGGCCTAGGCGACTATTTATATGCTAATCAGAGATGTCAAGAATAATAGTATGAGGAGAGCTCAGTAGGAAAATTCGGTGGAGAAAAGAGACTGAGGAGCTTGGTTTACGCGGAAGACCAATCAAACTTCAAGACAAGAAGTTTGCACCACTTACGTAGGCCGCAGGCGCCCTCTCGAATGGCGAAAGGTGCCTCACCCTAGACACCTTCTCGAGTGGGTCTTAGCAGCCCAGGCATAATTAGGAAGCGTGGTGGGTTCCGCGCTCCAGATGGAGACTCAGCTGGAAGTTAAAGGGAAGAATGACAAGGAACTTTATGAATTGGAGCTGTAAGTTACCTCTTTGACAGAGAGAGCGAGATGGTGGTGGGGGACAGCCCCCAGTGAAATCAGAGGTGAGAGCACAAAGCAATACAGTAGGCAGACTCCGGTTTTTTTGGGGGAGATGCTCGAGAATATCCGGGTGGACTCCTGAGGCTCGATCCCGCATTTGCGTATGCCGAGCCTCCTTCCTCATGACCTTTGTCCAGAGTGGAATGCCTCCCGGCTCCCGGCACATGATCAGTGCATGCTCAGTCACGATATCAGTGCCTGCTCAGCCACGTGATCACTGACGGCACAGTCACGTGATCAGCGCCTCTCAGTCACGTGATCACCGTATGATAAACACGTGATCAGTGAACGACCAGCCAGGTGATCACTGCATGCGCGGTCAGGTGGTCAGTTCCTGATCAGCCACCTGATCAGTGCGTGCACAGTCCTGATCAGCGCCTGTCAGTCACTGATCACTGCCTGATAAACACGTGATCAGTGCCCGAACAGCCACGTCATCAGTGCATGCGCAGTCACGTGATCAGTGCATGATAGCCACGTGATCAGTGCGTGCACAGTCCCATGATCAGCGCCTGTCAGTCACTGATCATTGCCTGATAAACACGTGATCAGTGCATGATGAGCCATGTGATCAGTGCCCGATCAGCCACGTCATCAGTGCATGCGCAGTCACGTCATCAGTGCATGATAGCCACGTGATCAGTGCATGCTCAGTCACGTGATCTGGACTTGATCAGCCACGTGATCAGTGCCTGCAGAGTCACGTGATCAGGGCCTGCTGAGCTGCGTGATTCCTGCCGGCTCATCTGCATGACAATTGCCAGCTGAGCTGCGTGATTCCTGCCTGGTCACGTGCTTGATTATTGCCAGTTGAGCAGCATGATTCGTCACTGCTGAGCTCCATGCTTATTGCCTGCTGATTGCGTGGTTCGTGTCTGCTCAGCTCTTTGAGTATTGCCTCCTGAGGTCCCTGTTCGGTCGCCACCTGCGGGGACCAGCCCCAACTGATCCAGGGTATTCGAAGGAGAGATGGCCTAGGCGACTATTTATATGCTAATCAGAGATGTCAAGAATAATAGTATGAGGAGAGCTCAGTAGGAAAATTCGGTGGAGAAAAGAGACTGAGTAGCTTGGTTTACGCGGAAGACCAATCAAACTTCAAGACAAGAAGTTTGCACCACTTACGTAGGCCGCAGGCGCCCTCTCGAATAGCGAAAGGTGCCTCACCCTAGACACCTTCTCGAGTGGGTCTTAGCAGCCCAGGCATAATTAGTAAGCGTGGTGGGTTCCGCGCTCCAGATGGAGACTCAGCTGGAAGTTAAAGGGAAGAATGACAAGGAACTTTATGAATTGGAGCTGTAAGTTACCTCTTTGACAGAGAGAGCGAGATGGTGGTGGGGGACAGCCCCCAGTGAAATCAGAGGTGAGAGCACAAAGCAATACAGTAGGCAGACTCCGGTTTTTGGGGGGGAGATGCTCGAGAATATCCGGGTGGACTCCTGAGGCTCGATCCCGCATTTGCGTATGCCGAGCCTCCTTCCTCATGACCTTTGTCCAGAGTGGAATGCCTCCCGGCTCCCGGCACATGATCAGTGCATGCTCAGTCACGATATCAGTGCCTGCTCAGCCACGTGATCACTGACGGCACAGTCACGTGATCAGCGCCTCTCAGTCACGTGATCACCGTATGATAAACACGTGATCAGTGAACGACCAGCCACGTGATCACTGCATGCGCGGTCAGGTGGTCAGTTCCTGATCAGCCACCTGATCAGTGCGTGCACAGTCCCCTGATCAGCGCCTGTCAGTCACTGATCACTGCCTGATAAACACGTGATCAGTGCCCGAACAGCCACGTCATCAGTGCATGCGCAGTCACGTGATCAGTGCATGATAGCCACGTGATCAGTGCGTGCACAGTCCCATGATCAGCGCCTGTCAGTCACTGATCATTGCCTGATAAACACGTGATCAGTGCATGATGAGCCATGTGATCAGTGCCCGATCAGCCACGTCATCAGTGCATGCGCAGTCACGTCATCAGTGCATGATAGCCACGTGATCAGTGCATGCTCAGTCACGTGATCTGGACTTGATCAGCCACGTGATCAGTGCCTGCAGAGTCACGTGATCAGGGCCTGCTGAGCTGCGTGATTCCTGCCGGCTCATCTGCATGACAATTGCCATCTGAGCTGCGTGATTCCTGTCGGCTCATCTGCTTGACAATTGCCAGCTGAGCTGCGTGATTCCTGCCTGGTCACGTGCTTGATTATTGCCAGTTGAGCAGCATGATTCGTCACTGCTGAGCTCCATGCTTATTGCCTGCTGATTGCGTGGTTCGTGTCTGCTCAGCTCTTTGAGTATTGCCTCCTGAGGTCCCTGTTCGGTCGCCACCTGCCGGGGACCAGCCCCAACTGATCCAGGGTATTCGAAGGAGAGATGGCCTAGGCGACTATTTATATGCTAATCAGAGATGTCAAGAATAATAGTATGAGGAGAGCTCAGTAGGAAAATTCGGTGGAGAAAAGAGACTGAGGAGCTTGGTTTACGCGGAAGACCAATCAAACTTCAAGACAAGAAGTTTGCACCACTTACGTAGGCCGCAGGCGCCCTCTCGAATAGCGAAAGGTGCCTCACCCTAGACACCTTCTCGAGTGGGTCTTAGCAGCCCAGGCATAATTAGTAAGCGTGGTGGGTTCCGCGCTCCAGATGGAGACTCAGCTGGAAGTTAAAGGGAAGAATGACAAGGAACTTTATGAATTGGAGCTGTAAGTTAACTCTTTGACAGAGAGAGCGAGATGGTGGTGGGGGACAGCCCCCAGTGAAATCAGAGGTGAGAGCACAAAGCAATACAGTAGGCAGACTCCGGTTTTTTTGGGGGAGATGCTCGAGAATATCCGGGTGGACTCCTGAGGCTCGATCCCGCATTTGCGTATGCCGAGCCTCCTTCCTCATGACCTTTGTCCAGAGTGGAATGCCTCCCCGGCTCCCGGCACATGATCAGTGCATGCTCAGTCACGATATCAGTGCCTGCTCAGCCACGTGATCACTGACGGCACAGTCACGTGATCAGCGCCTCTCAGTCACGTGATCACCGTATGATAAACACGTGATCAGTGAACGACCAGCCACGTGATCACTGCATGCGCGGTCAGGTGGTCAGTTCCTGATCAGCCACCTGATCAGTGCGGGCACAGTCCCCTGATCACTGTCTGATAAACCCGTGATCAGTGCCCGAACAGCCCCGTCATCAGTGCATGCGCAGTCACGTGATCAGTGCATGATAGCCACCTGATCAGTGCGTGCACAGTCCCATGATCAGCGCCTGTCAGTCACTGATCATTGCCTGATAAACACGTGATCAGTGCATGATGAGCCATGTGATCAGTGCCCGATCAGCCACGTCATCAGTGCATGCGCAGTCACGTCATCAGTGCATGATAGCCACGTGATCAGTGCATGCTCAGTCACGTGATCTGGACTTGATCAGCCACGTGATCAGTGCCTGCAGAGTCACGTGATCAGGGCCTGCTGAGCTGCGTGATTCCTGCCGGCTCATCTGCATGACAATTGCCAGCTGAGCTGCGTGATTCCTGCCTGGTCACGTGCTTGATTATTGCCAGTTGAGCAGCATGATTCGTCACTGCTGAGCTCCATGCTTATTGCCTGCTGATTGCGTGGTTCGTGTCTGCTCAGCTCTTTGAGTATTGCCTCCTGAGGTCCCTGTTCGGTCGCCACCTGCCGGGGACCAGCCCCAACTGATCCAGGGTATTCGAAGGAGAGATGGCCTAGGCGACTATTTATATGCTAATCAGAGATGTCAAGAATAATAGTATGAGGAGAGCTCAGTAGGAAAATTCGGTGGAGAAAAGAGACTGAGTAGCTTGGTTTACGCGGAAGACCAATCAAACTTCAAGACAAGAAGTTTGCACCACTTACGTAGGCCGCAGGCGCCCTCTCGAATAGCGAAAGGTGCCTCACCCTAGACACCTTCTCGAGTGGGTCTTAGCAGCCCAGGCATAATTAGTAAGCGTGGTGGGTTCCGCGCTCCAGATGGAGACTCAGCTGGAAGTTAAAGGGAAGAATGACAAGGAACTTTATGAATTGGAGCTGTAAGTTACTCTTTGACAGAGAGAGCGAGATGGTGGTGGGGGACAGCCCCCAGTGAAATCAGAGGTGAGAGCACAAAGCAATACAGTAGGCAGACTCCGGTTTTGGGGGGGAGATGCTCGAGAATATCCGGGTGGACTCCTGAGGCTCGATCCCGCATTTGCGTATGCCGAGCCTCCTTCCTCATGACCTTTGTCCAGAGTGGAATGCCTCCCCGGCTCCCGGCACATGATCAGTGCATGCTCAGTCACGATATCAGTGCCTGCTCAGCCACGTGATCACTGACGGCACAGTCACGTGATCAGCGCCTCTCAGTCACGTGATCACCGTATGATAAACACGTGATCAGTGAACGACCAGCCACGTGATCACTGCATGCGCGGTCAGGTGGTCAGTTCCTGATCAGCCACCTGATCAGTGCGTGCACAGTCCCCTGATCAGCGCCTGTCAGTCACTGATCACTGCCTGATAAACACGTGATCAGTGCCCGAACAGCCACGTCATCAGTGCATGCGCAGTCACGTGATCATTGCGTGCACAGTCCCATGATCAGCGCCTGTCAGTCACTGATCATTGCCTGATAAACACGTGATCAGTGCATGATGAGCCATGTGATCAGTGCCCGATCAGCCACGTCATCAGTGCATGCGCAGTCACGTCATCAGTGCATGATAGCCACGTGATCAGTGCATGCTCAGTCACGTGATCTGGACTTGATCAGCCACGTGATCAGTGCCTGCAGAGTCACGTGATCAGGGCCTGCTGAGCTGCGTGATTCCTGCCGGCTCATCTGCATGACAATTGCCATGAGCTGCGTGATTCCTGTCGGCTCATCTGCTTGACAATTGCCAGCTGAGCTGCGTGATTCCTGCCTGGTCACGTGCTTGATTATTGCCAGTTGAGCAGCATGATTCGTCACTGCTGAGCTCCATGCTTATTGCCTGCTGATTGCGTGGTTCGTGTCTGCTCAGCTCTTTGAGTATTGCCTCCTGAGGTCCCTGTTCGGTCGCCACCTGCCGGGGACCAGCCCCAACTGATCCAGGGTATTCGAAGGAGAGATGGCCTAGGCGACTATTTATATGCTAATCAGAGATGTCAAGAATAATAGTATGAGGAGAGCTCAGTAGGAAAATTCGGTGGAGAAAAGAGACTGAGTAGCTTGGTTTACGCGGAAGACCAATCAAACTTCAAGACAAGAAGTTTGCACCACTTACGTAGGCCGCAGGCGCCCTCTCGAATAGCGAAAGGTGCCTCACCCTAGACACCTTCTCGAGTGGGTCTTAGCAGCCCAGGCATAATTAGTAAGCGTGGTGGGTTCCGCGCTCCAGATGGAGACTCAGCTGGAAGTTAAAGGGAAGAATGACAAGGAACTTTATGAATTGGAGCTGTAAGTTAACTCTTTGACAGAGAGAGCGAGATGGTGGTGGGGGACAGCCCCCAGTGAAATCAGAGGTGAGAGCACAAAGCAATACAGTAGGCAGACTCCGGTTTTTTGGGGGGAGATGCTCGAGAATATCCGGGTGGACTCCTGAGGCTCGATCCCGCATTTGCGTATGCCGAGCCTCCTTCCTCATGACCTTTGTCCAGAGTGGAATGCCTCCCCGGCTCCCGGCACATGATCAGTGCATGCTCAGTCACGATATCAGTGCCTGCTCAGCCACGTGATCACTGACGGCACAGTCACGTGATCAGCGCCTCTCAGTCACGTGATCACCGTATGATAAACACGTGATCAGTGAACGACCAGCCACGTGATCACTGCATGCGCGGTCAGGTGGTCAGTTCCTGATCAGCCACCTGATCAGTGCGTGCATCAGCGCAGTCACTGATCACTGCCTGATAAACACGTGATCAGTGCCCGAACAGCCACGTCATCAGTGCATGCGCAGTCACGTGATCAGTGCATGATAGCCACGTGATCAGTGCGTGCACAGTCCCATGATCAGCGCCTGTCAGTCACTGATCATTGCCTGATAAACACGTGATCAGTGCATGATGAGCCATGTGATCAGTGCCCGATCAGCCACGTCATCAGTGCATGCGCAGTCACGTCATCAGTGCATGATAGCCACGTGATCAGTGCATGCTCAGTCACGTGATCTGGACTTGATCAGCCACGTGATCAGTGCCTGCAGAGTCACGTGATCAGGGCCTGCTGAGCTGCGTGATTCCTGCCGGCTCATCTGCATGACAATTGCCATCTGAGCTGCGTGATTCCTGTCGGCTCATCTGCTTGACAATTGCCAGCTGAGCTGCGTGATTCCTGCCTGGTCACGTGCTTGATTATTGCCAGTTGAGCAGCATGATTCGTCACTGCTGAGCTCCATGCTTATTGCCTGCTGATTGCGTGGTTCGTGTCTGCTCAGCTCTTTGAGTATTGCCTCCTGAGGTCCCTGTTCGGTCGCCACCTGCCGGGGACCAGCCCCAACTGATCCAGGGTATTCGAAGGAGAGATGGCCTAGGCGACTATTTATATGCTAATCAGAGATGTCAAGAATAATAGTATGAGGAGAGCTCAGTAGGAAAATTCGGTGGAGAAAAGAGACTGAGTAGCTTGGTTTACGCGGAAGACCAATCAAACTTCAAGACAAGAAGTTTGCACCACTTACGTAGGCCGCAGGCGCCCTCTCGAATAGCGAAAGGTGCCTCACCCTAGACACCTTCTCGAGTGGGTCTTAGCAGCCCAGGCATAATTAGTAAGCGTGGTGGGTTCCGCGCTCCAGATGGAGACTCAGCTGGAAGTTAAAGGGAAGAATGACAAGGAACTTTATGAATTGGAGCTGTAAGTTAACTCTTTGACAGAGAGAGCGAGATGGTGGTGGGGGACAGCCCCCAGTGAAATCAGAGGTGAGAGCACAAAGCAATACAGTAGGCAGACTCCGGTTTTTTGGGGGGAGATGCTCGAGAATATCCGGGTGGACTCCTGAGGCTCGATCCCGCATTTGCGTATGCCGAGCCTCCTTCCTCATGACCTTTGTCCAGAGTGGAATGCCTCCCCGGCTCCCGGCACATGATCAGTGCATGCTCAGTCACGATATCAGTGCCTGCTCAGCCACGTGATCACTGACGGCACAGTCACGTGATCAGCGCCTCTCAGTCACGTGATCACCGTATGATAAACACGTGATCAGTGAACGACCAGCCACGTGATCACTGCATGCGCGGTCAGGTGGTCAGTTCCTGATCAGCCACCTGATCAGTGCGTGCACAGTCCCCTGATCAGCGCCTGTCAGTCACTGATCACTGCCTGATAAACACGTGATCAGTGCCCGAACAGCCACGTCATCAGTGCATGCGCAGTCACGTGATCAGTGCATGATAGCCACGTGATCAGTGCGTGCACAGTCCCATGATCAGCGCCTGTCAGTCACTGATCATTGCCTGATAAACACGTGATCAGTGCATGATGAGCCATGTGATCAGTGCCCGATCAGCCACGTCATCAGTGCATGCGCAGTCACGTCATCAGTGCATGATAGCCACGTGATCAGTGCATGCTCAGTCACGTGATCTGGACTTGATCAGCCACGTGATCAGTGCCTGCAGAGTCACGTGATCAGGGCCTGCTGAGCTGTGTGATTCCTGCCGGCTCATCTGCATGACAATTGCCAGCTGAGCTGCGTGATTCCTGCCTGGTCACGTGCTTGATTATTGCCAGTTGAGCAGCATGATTCGTCACTGCTGAGCTCCATGCTTATTGCCTGCTGATTGCGTGGTTCGTGTCTGCTCAGCTCTTTGAGTATTGCCTCCTGAGGTCCCTGTTCGGTCGCCACCTGCCGGGGACCAGCCCCAACTGATCCAGGGTATTCGAAGGAGAGATGGCCTAGGCGACTATTTATATGCTAATCAGAGATGTCAAGAATAATAGTATGAGGAGAGCTCAGTAGGAAAATTCGGTGGAGAAAAGAGACTGAGTAGCTTGGTTTACGCGGAAGACCAATCAAACTTCAAGACAAGAAGTTTGCACCACTTACGTAGGCCGCAGGCGCCCTCTCGAATAGCGAAAGGTGCCTCACCCTAGACACCTTCTCGAGTGGGTCTTAGCAGCCCAGGCATAATTAGTAAGCGTGGTGGGTTCCGCGCTCCAGATGGAGACTCAGCTGGAAGTTAAAGGGAAGAATGACAAGGAACTTTATGAATTGGAGCTGTAAGTTAACTCTTTGACAGAGAGAGCGAGATGGTGGTGGGGGACAGCCCCCAGTGAAATCAGAGGTGAGAGCACAAAGCAATACAGTAGGCAGACTCCGGTTTTTTTGGGGGGAGATGCTCGAGAATATCCGGGTGGACTCCTGAGGCTCGATCCCGCATTTGCGTATGCCGAGCCTCCTTCCTCATGACCTTTGTCCAGAGTGGAATGCCTCCCCGGCTCCCGGCACATGATCAGTGCATGCTCAGTCACGATATCAGTGCCTGCTCAGCCACGTGATCACTGACGGCACAGTCACGTGATCAGCGCCTCTCAGTCACGTGATCACCGTATGATAAACACGTGATCAGTGAACGACCAGCCACGTGATCACTGCATGCGCGGTCAGGTGGTCAGTTCCTGATCAGCCACCTGATCAGTGCGTGCACAGTCCCCTGATCAGCGCCTGTCAGTCACTGATCACTGCCTGATAAACACGTGATCAGTGCCCGAACAGCCACGTCATCAGTGCATGCGCAGTCACGTGATCAGTGCATGATAGCCACGTGATCAGTGCGTGCACAGTCCCATGATCAGCGCCTGTCAGTCACTGATCATTGCCTGATAAACACGTGATCAGTGCATGATGAGCCATGTGATCAGTGCCCGATCAGCCACGTCATCAGTGCATGCGCAGTCACGTCATCAGTGCATGATAGCCACGTGATCAGTGCATGCTCAGTCACGTGATCTGGACTTGATCAGCCACGTGATCAGTGCCTGCAGAGTCACGTGATCAGGGCCTGCTGAGCTGCGTGATTCCTGCCGGCTCATCTGCATGACAATTGCCAGCTGAGCTGCGTGATTCCTGCCTGGTCACGTGCTTGATTATTGCCAGTTGAGCAGCATGATTCGTCACTGCTGAGCTCCATGCTTATTGCCTGCTGATTGCGTGGTTCGTGTCTGCTCAGCTCTTTGAGTATTGCCTCCTGAGGTCCCTGTTCGGTCGCCACCTGCCGGGGACCAGCCCCAACTGATCCAGGGTATTCGAAGGAGAGATGGCCTAGGCGACTATTTATATGCTAATCAGAGATGTCAAGAATAATAGTATGAGGAGAGCTCAGTAGGAAAATTCGGTGGAGAAAAGAGACTGAGTAGCTTGGTTTACGCGGAAGACCAATCAAACTTCAAGACAAGAAGTTTGCACCACTTACGTAGGCCGCAGGCGCCCTCTCGAATAGCGAAAGGTGCCTCACCCTAGACACCTTCTCGAGTGGGTCTTAGCAGCCCAGGCATAATTAGTAAGCGTGGTGGGTTCCGCGCTCCAGATGGAGACTCAGCTGGAAGTTAAAGGGAAGAATGACAAGGAACTTTATGAATTGGAGCTGTAAGTTAACTCTTTGACAGAGAGAGCGAGATGGTGGTGGGGGACAGCCCCCAGTGAAATCAGAGGTGAGAGCACAAAGCAATACAGTAGGCAGACTCCGGTTTTTTGGGGGGAGATGCTCGAGAATATCCGGGTGGACTCCTGAGGCTCGATCCCGCATTTGCGTATGCCGAGCCTCCTTCCTCATGACCTTTGTCCAGAGTGGAATGCCTCCCCGGCTCCCGGCACATGATCAGTGCATGCTCAGTCACGATATCAGTGCCTGCTCAGCCACGTGATCACTGACGGCACAGTCACGTGATCAGCGCCTCTCAGTCACGTGATCACCGTATGATAAACACGTGATCAGTGAACGACCAGCCACGTGATCACTGCATGCGCGGTCAGGTGGTCAGTTCCTGATCAGCCACCTGATCAGTGCGTGCACAGTCCCCTGATCAGCGCCTGTCAGTCACTGATCACTGCCTGATAAACACGTGATCAGTGCCCGAACAGCCACGTCATCAGTGCATGCGCAGTCACGTGATCAGTGCATGATAGCCACGTGATCAGTGCGTGCACAGTCCCATGATCAGCGCCTGTCAGTCACTGATCATTGCCTGATAAACACGTGATCAGTGCATGATGAGCCATGTGATCAGTGCCCGATCAGCCACGTCATCAGTGCATGCGCAGTCACGTCATCAGTGCATGATAGCCACGTGATCAGTGCATGCTCAGTCACGTGATCTGGACTTGATCAGCCACGTGATCAGTGCCTGCAGAGTCACGTGATCAGGGCCTGCTGAGCTGCGTGATTCCTGCCGGCTCATCTGCATGACAATTGCCAGCTGAGCTGCGTGATTCCTGTCGGCTCATCTGCTTGACAATTGCCAGCTGAGCTGCGTGATTCCTGCCTGGTCACGTGCTTGATTATTGCCAGTTGAGCAGCATGATTCGTCACTGCTGAGCTCCATGCTTATTGCCTGCTGATTGCGTGGTTCGTGTCTGCTCAGCTCTTTGAGTATTGCCTCCTGAGGTCCCTGTTCGGTCGCCACCTGCCGGGGACCAGCCCCAACTGATCCAGGGTATTCGAAGGAGAGATGGCCTAGGCGACTATTTATATGCTAATCAGAGATGTCAAGAATAATAGTATGAGGAGAGCTCAGTAGGAAAATTCGGTGGAGAAAAGAGACTGAGTAGCTTGGTTTACGCGGAAGACCAATCAAACTTCAAGACAAGAAGTTTGCACCACTTACGTAGGCCGCAGGCGCCCTCTCGAATAGCGAAAGGTGCCTCACCCTAGACACCTTCTCGAGTGGGTCTTAGCAGCCCAGGCATAATTAGTAAGCGTGGTGGGTTCCGCGCTCCAGATGGAGACTCAGCTGGAAGTTAAAGGGAAGAATGACAAGGAACTTTATGAATTGGAGCTGTAAGTTAACTCTTTGACAGAGAGAGCGAGATGGTGGTGGGGGACAGCCCCCAGTGAAATCAGAGGTGAGAGCACAAAGCAATACAGTAGGCAGACTCCGGTTTTTTTGGGGGGAGATGCTCGAGAATATCCGGGTGGACTCCTGAGGCTCGATCCCGCATTTGCGTATGCCGAGCCTCCTTCCTCATGACCTTTGTCCAGAGTGGAATGCCTCCCCGGCTCCCGGCACATGATCAGTGCATGCTCAGTCACGATATCAGTGCCTGCTCAGCCACGTGATCACTGACGGCACAGTCACGTGATCAGCGCCTCTCAGTCACGTGATCACCGTATGATAAACACGTGATCAGTGAACGACCAGCCACGTGATCACTGCATGCGCGGTCAGGTGGTCAGTTCCTGATCAGCCACCTGATCAGTGCGTGCATCAGTCCCCTGATCACTGCCTGATAAACACGTGATCAGTGCCCGAACAGCCACGTCATCAGTGCATGCGCAGTCACGTGATCAGTGCATGATAGCCACGTGATCAGTGCGTGCACAGTCCCATGATCAGCGCCTGTCAGTCACTGATCATTGCCTGATAAACACGTGATCAGTGCATGATGAGCCATGTGATCAGTGCCCGATCAGCCACGTCATCAGTGCATGCGCAGTCACGTCATCAGTGCATGATAGCCACGTGATCAGTGCATGCTCAGTCACGTGATCTGGACTTGATCAGCCACGTGATCAGTGCCTGCAGAGTCACGTGATCAGGGCCTGCTGAGCTGCGTGATTCCTGCCGGCTCATCTGCTTGACAATTGCCAGCTGAGCTGCGTGATTCCTGCCTGGTCACGTGCTTGATTATTGCCAGTTGAGCAGCATGATTCGTCACTGCTGAGCTCCATGCTTATTGCCTGCTGATTGCGTGGTTCGTGTCTGCTCAGCTCTTTGAGTATTGCCTCCTGAGGTCCCTGTTCGGTCGCCACCTGCCGGGGACCAGCCCCAACTGATCCAGGGTATTCGAAGGAGAGATGGCCTAGGCGACTATTTATATGCTAATCAGAGATGTCAAGAATAATAGTATGAGGAGAGCTCAGTAGGAAAATTCGGTGGAGAAAAGAGACTGAGTAGCTTGGTTTACGCGGAAGACCAATCAAACTTCAAGACAAGAAGTTTGCACCACTTACGTAGGCCGCAGGCGCCCTCTCGAATAGCGAAAGGTGCCTCACCCTAGACACCTTCTCGAGTGGGTCTTAGCAGCCCAGGCATAATTAGTAAGCGTGGTGGGTTCCGCGCTCCAGATGGAGACTCAGCTGGAAGTTAAAGGGAAGAATGACAAGGAACTTTATGAATTGGAGCTGTAAGTTAACTCTTTGACAGAGAGAGCGAGATGGTGGTGGGGGACAGCCCCCAGTGAAATCAGAGGTGAGAGCACAAAGCAATACAGTAGGCAGACTCCGGTTTTTTGGGGGGAGATGCTCGAGAATATCCGGGTGGACTCCTGAGGCTCGATCCCGCATTTGCGTATGCCGAGCCTCCTTCCTCATGACCTTTGTCCAGAGTGGAATGCCTCCCCGGCTCCCGGCACATGATCAGTGCATGCTCAGTCACGATATCAGTGCCTGCTCAGCCACGTGATCACTGACGGCACAGTCACGTGATCAGCGCCTCTCAGTCACGTGATCACCGTATGATAAACACGTGATCAGTGAACGACCAGCCACGTGATCACTGCATGCGCGGTCAGGTGGTCAGTTCCTGATCAGCCACCTGATCAGTGCGTGCACAGTCCCCTGATCAGCGCCTGTCAGTCACTGATCACTGCCTGATAAACACGTGATCAGTGCCCGAACAGCCACGTCATCAGTGCATGCGCAGTCACGTGATCAGTGCATGATAGCCACGTGATCAGTGCGTGCACAGTCCCATGATCAGCGCCTGTCAGTCACTGATCATTGCCTGATAAACACGTGATCAGTGCATGATGAGCCATGTGATCAGTGCCCGATCAGCCACGTCATCAGTGCATGCGCAGTCACGTCATCAGTGCATGATAGCCACGTGATCAGTGCATGCTCAGTCACGTGATCTGGACTTGATCAGCCACGTGATCAGTGCCTGCAGAGTCACGTGATCAGGGCCTGCTGAGCTGCGTGATTCCTGCCGGCTCATCTGCATGACAATTGCCAGCTGAGCTGCGTGATTCCTGCCTGGTCACGTGCTTGATTATTGCCAGTTGAGCAGCATGATTCGTCACTGCTGAGCTCCATGCTTATTGCCTGCTGATTGCGTGGTTCGTGTCTGCTCAGCTCTTTGAGTATTGCCTCCTGAGGTCCCTGTTCGGTCGCCACCTGCCGGGGACCAGCCCCAACTGATCCAGGGTATTCGAAGGAGAGATGGCCTAGGCGACTATTTATATGCTAATCAGAGATGTCAAGAATAATAGTATGAGGAGAGCTCAGTAGGAAAATTCGGTGGAGAAAAGAGACTGAGTAGCTTGGTTTACGCGGAAGACCAATCAAACTTCAAGACAAGAAGTTTGCACCACTTACGTAGGCCGCAGGCGCCCTCTCGAATAGCGAAAGGTGCCTCACCCTAGACACCTTCTCGAGTGGGTCTTAGCAGCCCAGGCATAATTAGTAAGCGTGGTGGGTTCCGCGCTCCAGATGGAGACTCAGCTGGAAGTTAAAGGGAAGAATGACAAGGAACTTTATGAATTGGAGCTGTAGGTTAACTCTTTGACAGAGAGAGCGAGATGGTGGTGGGGGACAGCCCCCAGTGAAATCAGAGGTGAGAGCACAAAGCAATACAGTAGGCAGACTCCGGTTTTTTTGGGGGGAGATGCTCGAGAATATCCGGGTGGACTCCTGAGGCTCGATCCCGCATTTGCGTATGCCGAGCCTCCTTCCTCATGACCTTTGTCCAGAGTGGAATGCCTCCCCGGCTCCCGGCACATGATCAGTGCATGCTCAGTCACGATATCAGTGCCTGCTCAGCCACGTGATCACTGACGGCACAGTCACGTGATCAGCGCCTCTCAGTCACGTGATCACCGTATGATAAACACGTGATCAGTGAACGACCAGCCACGTGATCACTGCATGCGCGGTCAGGTGGTAAGTTCCTGATCAGCCACCTGATCAGTGCGTGCACACTCCCATGATCAGCGCCTGTCAGTCACTGATCATTGCCTGATAAACACGTGATCAGTGCATGATGAGCCATGTGATCAGTGCCCGATCAGCCACGTCATCAGTGCATGCGCAGTCACGTCATCAGTGCATGATAGCCACGTGATCAGTGCATGCTCAGTCACGTGATCTGGACTTGATCAGCCACGTGATCAGTGCCTGCAGAGTCACGTGATCAGGGCCTGCTGAGCTGCGTGATTCCTGCCGGCTCATCTGCATGACAATTGCCATCTGAGCTGCGTGATTCCTGTCGGCTCATCTGCTTGACAATTGCCAGCTGAGCTGCGTGATTCCTGCCTGGTCACGTGCTTGATTATTGCCAGTTGAGCAGCATGATTCGTCACTGCTGAGCTCCATGCTTATTGCCTGCTGATTGCGTGGTTCGTGTCTGCTCAGCTCTTTGAGTATTGCCTCCTGAGGTCCCTGTTCGGTCGCCACCTGCCGGGGACCAGCCCCAACTGATCCAGGGTATTCGAAGGAGAGATGGCCTAGGCGACTATTTATATGCTAATCAGAGATGTCAAGAATAATAGTATGAGGAGAGCTCAGTAGGAAAATTCGGTGGAGAAAAGAGACTGAGTAGCTTGGTTTACGCGGAAGACCAATCAAACTTCAAGACAAGAAGTTTGCACCACTTACGTAGGCCGCAGGCGCCCTCTCGAATAGCGAAAGGTGCCTCACCCTAGACACCTTCTCGAGTGGGTCTTAGCAGCCCAGGCATAATTAGTAAGCGTGGTGGGTTCCGCGCTCCAGATGGAGACTCAGCTGGAAGTTAAAGGGAAGAATGACAAGGAACTTTATGAATTGGAGCTGTAAGTTAACTCTTTGACAGAGAGAGCGAGATGGTGGTGGGGGACAGCCCCCAGTGAAATCAGAGGTGAGAGCACAAAGCAATACAGTAGGCAGACTCCGGTTTTTTGGGGGAGATGCTCGAGAATATCCGGGTGGACTCCTGAGGCTCGATCCCGCATTTGCGTATGCCGAGCCTCCTTCCTCATGACCTTTGTCCAGAGTGGAATGCCTCCCCGGCTCCCGGCACATGATCAGTGCATGCTCAGTCACGATATCAGTGCCTGCTCAGCCACGTGATCACTGACGGCACAGTCACGTGATCAGCGCCTCTCAGTCACGTGATCACCGTATGATAAACACGTGATCAGTGAACGACCAGCCACGTGATCACTGCATGCGCGGTCAGGTGGTCAGTTCCTGATCAGCCACCTGATCAGTGCGTGCACAGTCCCCTGATCAGCGCCTGTCAGTCACTGATCACTGCCTGATAAACACGTGATCAGTGCCCGAACAGCCACGTCATCAGTGCATGCGCAGTCACGTGATCAGTGCATGATAGCCACGTGATCAGTGCGTGCACAGTCCCATGATCAGCGCCTGTCAGTCACTGATCATTGCCTGATAAACACGTGATCAGTGCATGATGAGCCATGTGATCAGTGCCCGATCAGCCACGTCATCAGTGCATGCGCAGTCACGTCATCAGTGCATGATAGCCACGTGATCAGTGCATGCTCAGTCACGTGATCTGGACTTGATCAGCCACGTGATCAGTGCCTGCAGAGTCACGTGATCAGGGCCTGCTGAGCTGCGTGATTCCTGCCGGCTCATCTGCATGACAATTGCCAGCTGAGCTGCGTGATTCCTGTCGGCTCATCTGCTTGACAATTGCCAGCTGAGCTGCGTGATTCCTGCCTGGTCACGTGCTTGATTATTGCCAGTTGAGCAGCATGATTCGTCACTGCTGAGCTCCATGCTTATTGCCTGCTGATTGCGTGGTTCGTGTCTGCTCAGCTCTTTGAGTATTGCCTCCTGAGGTCCCTGTTCGGTCGCCACCTGCCGGGGACCAGCCCCAACTGATCCAGGGTATTCGAAGGAGAGATGGCCTAGGCGACTATTTATATGCTAATCAGAGATGTCAAGAATAATAGTATGAGGAGAGCTCAGTAGGAAAATTCGGTGGAGAAAAGAGACTGAGTAGCTTGGTTTACGCGGAAGACCAATCAAACTTCAAGACAAGAAGTTTGCACCACTTACGTAGGCCGCAGGCGCCCTCTCGAATAGCGAAAGGTGCCTCACCCTAGACACCTTCTCGAGTGGGTCTTAGCAGCCCAGGCATAATTAGTAAGCGTGGTGGGTTCCGCGCTCCAGATGGAGACTCAGCTGGAAGTTAAAGGGAAGAATGACAAGGAACTTTATGAATTGGAGCTGTAAGTTAACTCTTTGACAGAGAGAGCGAGATGGTGGTGGGGGACAGCCCCCAGTGAAATCAGAGGTGAGAGCACAAAGCAATACAGTAGGCAGACTCCGGTTTTTTTGGGGGAGATGCTCGAGAATATCCGGGTGGACTCCTGAGGCTCGATCCCGCATTTGCGTATGCCGAGCCTCCTTCCTCATGACCTTTGTCCAGAGTGGAATGCCTCCCCGGCTCCCGGCACATGATCAGTGCATGCTCAGTCACGATATCAGTGCCTGCTCAGCCACGTGATCACTGACGGCACAGTCACGTGATCAGCGCCTCTCAGTCACGTGATCACCGTATGATAAACACGTGATCAGTGAACGACCAGCCACGTGATCACTGCATGCGCGGTCAGGTGGTCAGTTCCTGATCAGCCACCTGATCAGTGCGTGCACAGTCCCCTGATCAGCGCCTGTCAGTCACTGATCACTGCCTGATAAACACGTGATCAGTGCCCGAACAGCCACGTCATCAGTGCATGCGCAGTCACGTGATCAGTGCATGATAGCCACGTGATCAGTGCGTGCACAGTCCCATGATCAGCGCCTGTCAGTCACTGATCATTGCCTGATAAACACGTGATCAGTGCATGATGAGCCATGTGATCAGTGCCCGATCAGCCACGTCATCAGTGCATGCGCAGTCACGTCATCAGTGCATGATAGCCACGTGATCAGTGCATGCTCAGTCACGTGATCTGGACTTGATCAGCCACGTGATCAGTGCCTGCAGAGTCACGTGATCAGGGCCTGCTGAGCTGCGTGATTCCTGCCGGCTCATCTGCATGACAATTGCCAGCTGAGCTGCGTGATTCCTGTCGGCTCATCTGCTTGACAATTGCCAGCTGAGCTGCGTGATTCCTGCCTGGTCACGTGCTTGATTATTGCCAGTTGAGCAGCATGATTCGTCACTGCTGAGCTCCATGCTTATTGCCTGCTGATTGCGTGGTTCGTGTCTGCTCAGCTCTTTGAGTATTGCCTCCTGAGGTCCCTGTTCGGTCGCCACCTGCCGGGGACCAGCCCCAACTGATCCAGGGTATTCGAAGGAGAGATGGCCTAGGCGACTATTTATATGCTAATCAGAGATGTCAAGAATAATAGTATGAGGAGAGCTCAGTAGGAAAATTCGGTGGAGAAAAGAGACTGAGTAGCTTGGTTTACGCGGAAGACCAATCAAACTTCAAGACAAGAAGTTTGCACCACTTACGTAGGCCGCAGGCGCCCTCTCGAATAGCGAAAGGTGCCTCACCCTAGACACCTTCTCGAGTGGGTCTTAGCAGCCCAGGCATAATTAGTAAGCGTGGTGGGTTCCGCGCTCCAGATGGAGACTCAGCTGGAAGTTAAAGGGAAGAATGACAAGGAACTTTATGAATTGGAGCTGTAAGTTAACTCTTTGACAGAGAGAGCGAGATGGTGGTGGGGGACAGCCCCCAGTGAAATCAGAGGTGAGAGCACAAAGCAATACAGTAGGCAGACTCCGGTTTTTTTGGGGGGAGATGCTCGAGAATATCCGGGTGGACTCCTGAGGCTCGATCCCGCATTTGCGTATGCCGAGCCTCCTTCCTCATGACCTTTGTCCAGAGTGGAATGCCTCCCCGGCTCCCGGCACATGATCAGTGCATGCTCAGTCACGATATCAGTGCCTGCTCAGCCACGTGATCACTGACGGCACAGTCACGTGATCAGCGCCTCTCAGTCACGTGATCACCGTATGATAAACACGTGATCAGTGAACGACCAGCCACGTGATCACTGCATGCGCGGTCAGGTGGTCAGTTCCTGATCAGCCACCTGATCAGTGCGTGCATCAGTCCCCTGATCACTGCCTGATAAACACGTGATCAGTGCCCGAACAGCCACGTCATCAGTGCATGCGCAGTCACGTGATCAGTGCATGATAGCCACGTGATCAGTGCGTGCACAGTCCCATGATCAGCGCCTGTCAGTCACTGATCATTGCCTGATAAACACGTGATCAGTGCATGATGAGCCATGTGATCAGTGCCCGATCAGCCACGTCATCAGTGCATGCGCAGTCACGTCATCAGTGCATGATAGCCACGTGATCAGTGCATGCTCAGTCACGTGATCTGGACTTGATCAGCCACGTGATCAGTGCCTGCAGAGTCACGTGATCAGGGCCTGCTGAGCTGCGTGATTCCTGCCGGCTCATCTGCATGACAATTGCCAGCTGAGCTGCGTGATTCCTGCCTGGTCACGTGCTTGATTATTGCCAGTTGAGCAGCATGATTCGTCACTGCTGAGCTCCATGCTTATTGCCTGCTGATTGCGTGGTTCGTGTCTGCTCAGCTCTTTGAGTATTGCCTCCTGAGGTCCCTGTTCGGTCGCCACCTGCCGGGGACCAGCCCCAACTGATCCAGGGTATTCGAAGGAGAGATGGCCTAGGCGACTATTTATATGCTAATCAGAGATGTCAAGAATAATAGTATGAGGAGAGCTCAGTAGGAAAATTCGGTGGAGAAAAGAGACTGAGTAGCTTGGTTTACGCGGAAGACCAATCAAACTTCAAGACAAGAAGTTTGCACCACTTACGTAGGCCGCAGGCGCCCTCTCGAATAGCGAAAGGTGCCTCACCCTAGACACCTTCTCGAGTGGGTCTTAGCAGCCCAGGCATAATTAGTAAGCGTGGTGGGTTCCGCGCTCCAGATGGAGACTCAGCTGGAAGTTAAAGGGAAGAATGACAAGGAACTTTATGAATTGGAGCTGTAAGTTAACTCTTTGACAGAGAGAGCGAGATGGTGGTGGGGGACAGCCCCCAGTGAAATCAGAGGTGAGAGCACAAAGCAATACAGTAGGCAGACTCCGGTTTTTTGGGGGGAGATGCTCGAGAATATCCGGGTGGACTCCTGAGGCTCGATCCCGCATTTGCGTATGCCGAGCCTCCTTCCTCATGACCTTTGTCCAGAGTGGAATGCCTCCCCGGCTCCCGGCACATGATCAGTGCATGCTCAGTCACGATATCAGTGCCTGCTCAGCCACGTGATCACTGACGGCACAGTCACGTGATCAGCGCCTCTCAGTCACGTGATCACCGTATGATAAACACGTGATCAGTGAACGACCAGCCACGTGATCACTGCATGCGCGGTCAGGTGGTCAGTTCCTGATCAGCCACCTGATCAGTGCGTGCACAGTCCCCTGATCAGCGCCTGTCAGTCACTGATCACTGCCTGATAAACACGTGATCAGTGCCCGAACAGCCACGTCATCAGTGCATGCGCAGTCACGTGATCAGTGCATGATAGCCACGTGATCAGTGCGTGCACAGTCCCATGATCAGCGCCTGTCAGTCACTGATCATTGCCTGATAAACACGTGATCAGTGCATGATGAGCCATGTGATCAGTGCCCGATCAGCCACGTCATCAGTGCATGCGCAGTCACGTCATCAGTGCATGATAGCCACGTGATCAGTGCATGCTCAGTCACGTGATCTGGACTTGATCAGCCACGTGATCAGTGCCTGCAGAGTCACGTGATCAGGGCCTGCTGAGCTGCGTGATTCCTGCCGGCTCATCTGCATGACAATTGCCAGCTGAGCTGCGTGATTCCTGCCTGGTCACGTGCTTGATTATTGCCAGTTGAGCAGCATGATTCGTCACTGCTGAGCTCCATGCTTATTGCCTGCTGATTGCGTGGTTCGTGTCTGCTCAGCTCTTTGAGTATTGCCTCCTGAGGTCCCTGTTCGGTCGCCACCTGCCGGGGACCAGCCCCAACTGATCCAGGGTATTCGAAGGAGAGATGGCCTAGGCGACTATTTATATGCTAATCAGAGATGTCAAGAATAATAGTATGAGGAGAGCTCAGTAGGAAAATTCGGTGGAGAAAAGAGACTGAGTAGCTTGGTTTACGCGGAAGACCAATCAAACTTCAAGACAAGAAGTTTGCACCACTTACGTAGGCCGCAGGCGCCCTCTCGAATAGCGAAAGGTGCCTCACCCTAGACACCTTCTCGAGTGGGTCTTAGCAGCCCAGGCATAATTAGTAAGCGTGGTGGGTTCCGCGCTCCAGATGGAGACTCAGCTGGAAGTTAAAGGGAAGAATGACAAGGAACTTTATGAATTGGAGCTGTAAGTTAACTCTTTGACAGAGAGAGCGAGATGGTGGTGGGGGACAGCCCCCAGTGAAATCAGAGGTGAGAGCACAAAGCAATACAGTAGGCAGACTCCGGTTTTTTTGGGGGGAGATGCTCGAGAATATCCGGGTGGACTCCTGAGGCTCGATCCCGCATTTGCGTATGCCGAGCCTCCTTCCTCATGACCTTTGTCCAGAGTGGAATGCCTCCCCGGCTCCCGGCACATGATCAGTGCATGCTCAGTCACGATATCAGTGCCTGCTCAGCCACGTGATCACTGACGGCACAGTCACGTGATCAGCGCCTCTCAGTCACGTGATCACCGTATGATAAACACGTGATCAGTGAACGACCAGCCACGTGATCACTGCATGCGCGGTCAGGTGGTCAGTTCCTGATCAGCCACCTGATCAGTGCGTGCACAGTCCCATGATCAGCGCCTGTCAGTCACTGATCATTGCCTGATAAACACGTGATCAGTGCATGATGAGCCATGTGATCAGTGCCCGATCAGCCACGTCATCAGTGCATGCGCAGTCACGTCATCAGTGCATGATAGCCACGTGATCAGTGCATGCTCAGTCACGTGATCTGGACTTGATCAGCCACGTGATCAGTGCCTGCAGAGTCACGTGATCAGGGCCTGCTGAGCTGCGTGATTCCTGCCGGCTCATCTGCATGACAATTGCCATCTGAGCTGCGTGATTCCTGTCGGCTCATCTGCTTGACAATTGCCAGCTGAGCTGCGTGATTCCTGCCTGGTCACGTGCTTGATTATTGCCAGTTGAGCAGCATGATTCGTCACTGCTGAGCTCCATGCTTATTGCCTGCTGATTGCGTGGTTCGTGTCTGCTCAGCTCTTTGAGTATTGCCTCCTGAGGTCCCTGTTCGGTCGCCACCTGCCGGGGACCAGCCCCAACTGATCCAGGGTATTCGAAGGAGAGATGGCCTAGGCGACTATTTATATGCTAATCAGAGATGTCAAGAATAATAGTATGAGGAGAGCTCAGTAGGAAAATTCGGTGGAGAAAAGAGACTGAGTAGCTTGGTTTACGCGGAAGACCAATCAAACTTCAAGACAAGAAGTTTGCACCACTTACGTAGGCCGCAGGCGCCCTCTCGAATAGCGAAAGGTGCCTCACCCTAGACACCTTCTCGAGTGGGTCTTAGCAGCCCAGGCATAATTAGTAAGCGTGGTGGGTTCCGCGCTCCAGATGGAGACTCAGCTGGAAGTTAAAGGGAAGAATGACAAGGAACTTTATGAATTGGAGCTGTAAGTTAACTCTTTGACAGAGAGAGCGAGATGGTGGTGGGGGACAGCCCCCAGTGAAATCAGAGGTGAGAGCACAAAGCAATACAGTAGGCAGACTCCGGTTTTTTGGGGGGAGATGCTCGAGAATATCCGGGTGGACTCCTGAGGCTCGATCCCGCATTTGCGTATGCCGAGCCTCCTTCCTCATGACCTTTGTCCAGAGTGGAATGCCTCCCCGGCTCCCGGCACATGATCAGTGCATGCTCAGTCACGATATCAGTGCCTGCTCAGCCACGTGATCACTGACGGCACAGTCACGTGATCAGCGCCTCTCAGTCACGTGATCACCGTATGATAAACACGTGATCAGTGAACGACCAGCCACGTGATCACTGCATGCGCGGTCAGGTGGTCAGTTCCTGATCAGCCACCTGATCAGTGCGTGCACAGTCCCCTGATCAGCGCCTGTCAGTCACTGATCACTGCCTGATAAACACGTGATCAGTGCCCGAACAGCCACGTCATCAGTGCATGCGCAGTCACGTGATCAGTGCATGATAGCCACGTGATCAGTGCGTGCACAGTCCCATGATCAGCGCCTGTCAGTCACTGATCATTGCCTGATAAACACGTGATCAGTGCATGATGAGCCATGTGATCAGTGCCCGATCAGCCACGTCATCAGTGCATGCGCAGTCACGTCATCAGTGCATGATAGCCACGTGATCAGTGCATGCTCAGTCACGTGATCTGGACTTGATCAGCCACGTGATCAGTGCCTGCAGAGTCACGTGATCAGGGCCTGCTGAGCTGCGTGATTCCTGCCGGCTCATCTGCATGACAATTGCCAGCTGAGCTGCGTGATTCCTGTCGGCTCATCTGCTTGACAATTGCCAGCTGAGCTGCGTGATTCCTGCCTGGTCACGTGCTTGATTATTGCCAGTTGAGCAGCATGATTCGTCACTGCTGAGCTCCATGCTTATTGCCTGCTGATTGCGTGGTTCGTGTCTGCTCAGCTCTTTGAGTATTGCCTCCTGAGGTCCCTGTTCGGTCGCCACCTGCCGGGGACCAGCCCCAACTGATCCAGGGTATTCGAAGGAGAGATGGCCTAGGCGACTATTTATATGCTAATCAGAGATGTCAAGAATAATAGTATGAGGAGAGCTCAGTAGGAAAATTCGGTGGAGAAAAGAGACTGAGTAGCTTGGTTTACGCGGAAGACCAATCAAACTTCAAGACAAGAAGTTTGCACCACTTACGTAGGCCGCAGGCGCCCTCTCGAATAGCGAAAGGTGCCTCACCCTAGACACCTTCTCGAGTGGGTCTTAGCAGCCCAGGCATAATTAGTAAGCGTGGTGGGTTCCGCGCTCCAGATGGAGACTCAGCTGGAAGTTAAAGGGAAGAATGACAAGGAACTTTATGAATTGGAGCTGTAAGTTAACTCTTTGACAGAGAGAGCGAGATGGTGGTGGGGGACAGCCCCCAGTGAAATCAGAGGTGAGAGCACAAAGCAATACAGTAGGCAGACTCCGGTTTTTTTGGGGGGAGATCCTCGAGAATATCCGGGTGGACTCCTGAGGCTCGATCCAGCATTTGCGTATGCCGAGCCTCCTTCCTCATGACCTTTGTCCAGAGTGGAATGCCTCCCCGGCTCCCGGCACATGATCAGTGCATGCTCAGTCACGATATCAGTGCCTGCTCAGCCACGTGATCACTGACGGCACAGTCACGTGATCAGCGCCTCTCAGTCACGTGATCACCGTATGATAAACACGTGATCAGTGAACGACCAGCCACGTGATCACTGCATGCGCGGTCAGGTGGTCAGTTCCTGATCAGCCACCTGATCAGTGCGTGCACAGTCCCATGATCAGCGCCGGTCAGTCACTGATCATTGCCTGATAAACACGTGATCAGTGCATGATGAGCCATGTGATCAGTGCCCGATCAGCCACGTCATCAGTGCATGCGCAGTCACGTCATCAGTGCATGATAGCCACGTGATCAGTGCATGCTCAGTCACGTGATCTGGACTTGATCAGCCACGTGATCAGTGCCTGCAGAGTCACGTGATCAGGGCCTGCTGAGCTGCGTGATTCCTGCCGGCTCATCTGCATGACAATTGCCATCTGAGCTGCGTGATTCCTGTCGGCTCATCTGCTTGACAATTGCCAGCTGAGCTGCGTGATTCCTGCCTGGTCACGTGCTTGATTATTGCCAGTTGAGCAGCATGATTCGTCACTGCTGAGCTCCATGCTTATTGCCTGCTGATTGCGTGGTTCGTGTCTGCTCAGCTCTTTGAGTATTGCCTCCTGAGGTCCCTGTTCGGTCGCCACCTGCCGGGGACCAGCCCCAACTGATCCAGGGTATTCGAAGGAGAGATGGCCTAGGCGACTATTTATATGCTAATCAGAGATGTCAAGAATAATAGTATGAGGAGAGCTCAGTAGGAAAATTCGGTGGAGAAAAGAGACTGAGTAGCTTGGTTTACGCGGAAGACCAATCAAACTTCAAGACAAGAAGTTTGCACCACTTACGTAGGCCGCAGGCGCCCTCTCGAATAGCGAAAGGTGCCTCACCCTAGACACCTTCTCGAGTGGGTCTTAGCAGCCCAGGCATAATTAGTAAGCGTGGTGGGTTCCGCGCTCCAGATGGAGACTCAGCTGGAAGTTAAAGGGAAGAATGACAAGGAACTTTATGAATTGGAGCTGTAAGTTAACTCTTTGACAGAGAGAGCGAGATGGTGGTGGGGGACAGCCCCCAGTGAAATCAGAGGTGAGAGCACAAAGCAATACAGTAGGCAGACTCCGGTTTTTTTGGGGGAGATGCTCGAGAATATCCGGGTGGACTCCTGAGGCTCGATCCCGCATTTGCGTATGCCGAGCCTCCTTCCTCATGACCTTTGTCCAGAGTGGAATGCCTCCCCGGCTCCCGGCACATGATCAGTGCATGCTCAGTCACGATATCAGTGCCTGCTCAGCCACGTGATCACTGACGGCACAGTCACGTGATCAGCGCCTCTCAGTCACGTGATCACCGTATGATAAACACGTGATCAGTGAACGACCAGCCACGTGATCACTGCATGCGCGGTCAGGTGGTCAGTTCCTGATCAGCCACCTGATCAGTGCGTGCACAGTCCCCTGATCAGCGCCTGTCAGTCACTGATCATTGCCTGATAAACACGTGATCAGTGCATGATGAGCCATGTGATCAGTGCCTGATCAGCCACGTCATCAGTGCATGCGCAGTCACGTCATCAGTGCATGATAGCCACGTGATCAGTGCATGCTCAGTCACGTGATCTGGACTTGATCAGCCACGTGATCAGTGCCTGCAGAGTCACGTGATCAGGGCCTGCTGAGCTGCGTGATTCCTGCCGGCTCATCTGCATGACAATTGCCAGCTGAGCTGCGTGATTCCTGTCGGCTCATCTGCTTGACAATTGCCAGCTGAGCTGCGTGATTCCTGCCTGGTCACGTGCTTGATTATTGCCAGTTGAGCAGCATGATTCGTCACTGCTGAGCTCCATGCTTATTGCCTGCTGATTGCGTGGTTCGTGTCTGCTCAGCTCTTTGAGTATTGCCTCCTGAGGTCCCTGTTCGGTCGCCACCTGCCGGGGACCAGCCCCAACTGATCCAGGGTATTCGAAGGAGAGATGGCCTAGGCGACTATTTATATGCTAATCAGAGATGTCAAGAATAATAGTATGAGGAGAGCTCAGTAGGAAAATTCGGTGGAGAAAAGAGACTGAGTAGCTTGGTTTACGCGGAAGACCAATCAAACTTCAAGACAAGAAGTTTGCACCACTTACGTAGGCCGCAGGCGCCCTCTCGAATAGCGAAAGGTGCCTCACCCTAGACACCTTCTCGAGTGGGTCTTAGCAGCCCAGGCATAATTAGTAAGCGTGGTGGGTTCCGCGCTCCAGATGGAGACTCAGCTGGAAGTTAAAGGGAAGAATGACAAGGAACTTTATGAATTGGAGCTGTAAGTTAACTCTTTGACAGAGAGAGCGAGATGGTGGTGGGGGACAGCCCCCAGTGAAATCAGAGGTGAGAGCACAAAGCAATACAGTAGGCAGACTCCGGTTTTTGGGGGGAGATGCTCGAGAATATCCGGGTGGACTCCTGAGGCTCGATCCCGCATTTGCGTATGCCGAGCCTCCTTCCTCATGACCTTTGTCCAGAGTGGAATGCCTCCCCGGCTCCCGGCACATGATCAGTGCATGCTCAGTCACGATATCAGTGCCTGCTCAGCCACGTGATCACTGACGGCACAGTCACGTGATCAGCGCCTCTCAGTCACGTGATCACCGTATGATAAACACGTGATCAGTGAACGACCAGCCACGTGATCACTGCATGCGCGGTCAGGTGGTCAGTTCCTGATCAGCCACCTGATCAGTGCGTGCACAGTCCCCTGATCAGCGCCTGTCAGTCACTGATCACTGCCTGATAAACACGTGATCAGTGCCCGAACAGCCACGTCATCAGTGCATGCGCAGTCACGTGATCAGTGCATGATAGCCACGTGATCAGTGCGTGCACAGTCCCATGATCAGCGCCTGTCAGTCACTGATCATTGCCTGATAAACACGTGATCAGTGCATGATGAGCCATGTGATCAGTGCCCGATCAGCCACGTCATCAGTGCATGCGCAGTCACGTCATCAGTGCATGATAGCCACGTGATCAGTGCATGCTCAGTCACGTGATCTGGACTTGATCAGCCACGTGATCAGTGCCTGCAGAGTCACGTGATCAGGGCCTGCTGAGCTGCGTGATTCCTGCCGGCTCATCTGCATGACAATTGCCAGCTGAGCTGCGTGATTCCTGTCGGCTCATCTGCTTGACAATTGCCAGCTGAGCTGCGTGATTCCTGCCTGGTCACGTGCTTGATTATTGCCAGTTGAGCAGCATGATTCGTCACTGCTGAGCTCCATGCTTATTGCCTGCTGATTGCGTGGTTCGTGTCTGCTCAGCTCTTTGAGTATTGCCTCCTGAGGTCCCTGTTCGGTCGCCACCTGCCGGGGACCAGCCCCAACTGATCCAGGGTATTCGAAGGAGAGATGGCCTAGGCGACTATTTATATGCTAATCAGAGATGTCAAGAATAATAGTATGAGGAGAGCTCAGTAGGAAAATTCGGTGGAGAAAAGAGACTGAGTAGCTTGGTTTACGCGGAAGACCAATCAAACTTCAAGACAAGAAGTTTGCACCACTTACGTAGGCCGCAGGCGCCCTCTCGAATAGCGAAAGGTGCCTCACCCTAGACACCTTCTCGAGTGGGTCTTAGCAGCCCAGGCATAATTAGTAAGCGTGGTGGGTTCCGCGCTCCAGATGGAGACTCAGCTGGAAGTTAAAGGGAAGAATGACAAGGAACTTTATGAATTGGAGCTGTAAGTTAACTCTTTGACAGAGAGAGCGAGATGGTGGTGGGGGACAGCCCCCAGTGAAATCAGAGGTGAGAGCACAAAGCAATACAGTAGGCAGACTCCGGTTTTTTGGGGGAGATGCTCGAGAATATCCGGGTGGACTCCTGAGGCTCGATCCCGCATTTGCGTATGCCGAGCCTCCTTCCTCATGACCTTTGTCCAGAGTGGAATGCCTCCCCGGCTCCCGGCACATGATCAGTGCATGCTCAGTCACGATATCAGTGCCTGCTCAGCCACGTGATCACTGACGGCACAGTCACGTGATCAGCGCCTCTCAGTCACGTGATCACCGTATGATAAACACGTGATCAGTGAACGACCAGCCACGTGATCACTGCATGCGCGGTCAGGTGGTCAATTCCTGATCAGCCACCTGATGAGTGCGTGCACAGTCCCATGATCAGCGCCTGTCAGTCACTGATCATTGCCTGATAAACACGTGATCAGTGCATGATGAGCCATGTGATCAGTGCCCGATCAGCCACGTCATCAGTGCATGCGCAGTCACGTCATCAGTGCATGATAGCCACGTGATCAGTGCATGCTCAGTCACGTGATCTGGACTTGATCAGCCACGTGATCAGTGCCTGCAGAGTCACGTGATCAGGGCCTGCTGAGCTGCGTGATTCCTGCCGGCTCATCTGCATGACAATTGCCATCTGAGCTGCGTGATTCCTGTCGGCTCATCTGCTTGACAATTGCCAGCTGAGCTGCGTGATTCCTGCCTGGTCACGTGCTTGATTATTGCCAGTTGAGCAGCATGATTCGTCACTGCTGAGCTCCATGCTTATTGCCTGCTGATTGCGTGGTTCGTGTCTGCTCAGCTCTTTGAGTATTGCCTCCTGAGGTCCCTGTTCGGTCGCCACCTGCCGGGGACCAGCCCCAACTGATCCAGGGTATTCGAAGGAGAGATGGCCTAGGCGACTATTTATATGCTAATCAGAGATGTCAAGAATAATAGTATGAGGAGAGCTCAGTAGGAAAATTCGGTGGAGAAAAGAGACTGAGTAGCTTGGTTTACGCGGAAGACCAATCAAACTTCAAGACAAGAAGTTTGCACCACTTACGTAGGCCGCAGGCGCCCTCTCGAATAGCGAAAGGTGCCTCACCCTAGACACCTTCTCGAGTGGGTCTTAGCAGCCCAGGCATAATTAGTAAGCGTGGTGGGTTCCGCGCTCCAGATGGAGACTCAGCTGGAAGTTAAAGGGAAGAATGACAAGGAACTTTATGAATTGGAGCTGTAAGTTAACTCTTTGACAGAGAGAGCGAGATGGTGGTGGGGGACAGCCCCCAGTGAAATCAGAGGTGAGAGCACAAAGCAATACAGTAGGCAGACTCCGGTTTTTTGGGGGGAGATGCTCGAGAATATCCGGGTGGACTCCTGAGGCTCGATCCCGCATTTGCGTATGCCGAGCCTCCTTCCTCATGACCTTTGTCCAGAGTGGAATGCCTCCCCGGCTCCCGGCACATGATCAGTGCATGCTCAGTCACGATATCA
This sequence comes from Bos javanicus, assembly GCF_032452875.1. Taxonomy (NCBI): domain Eukaryota; kingdom Metazoa; phylum Chordata; class Mammalia; order Artiodactyla; family Bovidae; genus Bos; species Bos javanicus. The sequence continues at coordinate 29,706 of NW_026894002.1, forward strand.
GTGCCTGCTCAGCCACGTGATCACTGACGGCACAGTCACGTGATCAGCGCCTCTCAGTCACGTGATCACCGTATGATAAACACGTGATCAGTGAACGACCAGCCACGTGATCACTGCATGCGCGGTCAGGTGGTCAGTTCCTGATCAGCCACCTGATCAGTGCGTGCACAGTCCCCTGATCAGCGCCTGTCAGTCACTGATCACTGCCTGATAAACACGTGATCAGTGCCCGAACAGCCACGTCATCAGTGCATGCGCAGTCACGTGATCAGTGCATGATAGCCACGTGATCAGTGCGTGCACAGTCCCATGATCAGCGCCTGTCAGTCACTGATCATTGCCTGATAAACACGTGATCAGTGCATGATGAGCCATGTGATCAGTGCCCGATCAGCCACGTCATCAGTGCATGCGCAGTCACGTCATCAGTGCATGATAGCCACGTGATCAGTGCATGCTCAGTCACGTGATCTGGACTTGATCAGCCACGTGATCAGTGCCTGCAGAGTCACGTGATCAGGGCCTGCTGAGCTGCGTGATTCCTGCCGGCTCATCTGCATGACAATTGCCAGCTGAGCTGCGTGATTCCTGTCGGCTCATCTGCTTGACAATTGCCAGCTGAGCTGCGTGATTCCTGCCTGGTCACGTGCTTGATTATTGCCAGTTGAGCAGCATGATTCGTCACTGCTGAGCTCCATGCTTATTGCCTGCTGATTGCGTGGTTCGTGTCTGCTCAGCTCTTTGAGTATTGCCTCCTGAGGTCCCTGTTCGGTCGCCACCTGCCGGGGACCAGCCCCAACTGATCCAGGGTATTCGAAGGAGAGATGGCCTAGGCGACTATTTATATGCTAATCAGAGATGTCAAGAATAATAGTATGAGGAGAGCTCAGTAGGAAAATTCGGTGGAGAAAAGAGACTGAGTAGCTTGGTTTACGCGGAAGACCAATCAAACTTCAAGACAAGAAGTTTGCACCACTTACGTAGGCCGCAGGCGCCCTCTCGAATAGCGAAAGGTGCCTCACCCTAGACACCTTCTCGAGTGGGTCTTAGCAGCCCAGGCATAATTAGTAAGCGTGGTGGGTTCCGCGCTCCAGATGGAGACTCAGCTGGAAGTTAAAGGGAAGAATGACAAGGAACTTTATGAATTGGAGCTGTAAGTTAACTCTTTGACAGAGAGAGCGAGATGGTGGTGGGGGACAGCCCCCAGTGAAATCAGAGGTGAGAGCACAAAGCAATACAGTAGGCAGACTCCGGTTTTTTTGGGGGAGATGCTCGAGAATATCCGGGTGGACTCCTGAGGCTCGATCCCGCATTTGCGTATGCCGAGCCTCCTTCCTCATGACCTTTGTCCAGAGTGGAATGCCTCCCCGGCTCCCGGCACATGATCAGTGCATGCTCAGTCACGATATCAGTGCCTGCTCAGCCACGTGATCACTGACGGCACAGTCACGTGATCAGCGCCTCTCAGTCACGTGATCACCGTATGATAAACACGTGATCAGTGAACGACCAGCCACGTGATCACTGCATGCGCGGTCAGGTGGTCAGTTCCTGATCAGCCACCTGATCAGTGCGTGCACAGTCCCATGATCAGCGCCTGTCAGTCACTGATCATTGCCTGATAAACACGTGATCAGTGCATGATGAGCCATGTGATCAGTGCCCGATCAGCCACGTCATCAGTGCATGCGCAGTCACGTCATCAGTGCATGATAGCCACGTGATCAGTGCATGCTCAGTCACGTGATCTGGACTTGATCAGCCACGTGATCAGTGCCTGCAGAGTCACGTGATCAGGGCCTGCTGAGCTGCGTGATTCCTGCCGGCTCATCTGCATGACAATTGCCATCTGAGCTGCGTGATTCCTGTCGGCTCATCTGCTTGACAATTGCCAGCTGAGCTGCGTGATTCCTGCCTGGTCACGTGCTTGATTATTGCCAGTTGAGCAGCATGATTCGTCACTGCTGAGCTCCATGCTTATTGCCTGCTGATTGCGTGGTTCGTGTCTGCTCAGCTCTTTGAGTATTGCCTCCTGAGGTCCCTGTTCGGTCGCCACCTGCCGGGGACCAGCCCCAACTGATCCAGGGTATTCGAAGGAGAGATGGCCTAGGCGACTATTTATATGCTAATCAGAGATGTCAAGAATAATAGTATGAGGAGAGCTCAGTAGGAAAATTCGGTGGAGAAAAGAGACTGAGTAGCTTGGTTTACGCGGAAGACCAATCAAACTTCAAGACAAGAAGTTTGCACCACTTACGTAGGCCGCAGGCGCCCTCTCGAATAGCGAAAGGTGCCTCACCCTAGACACCTTCTCGAGTGGGTCTTAGCAGCCCAGGCATAATTAGTAAGCGTGGTGGGTTCCGCGCTCCAGATGGAGACTCAGCTGGAAGTTAAAGGGAAGAATGACAAGGAACTTTATGAATTGGAGCTGTAAGTTAACTCTTTGACAGAGAGAGCGAGATGGTGGTGGGGGACAGCCCCCAGTGAAATCAGAGGTGAGAGCACAAAGCAATACAGTAGGCAGACTCCGGTTTTTTGGGGGGAGATGCTCGAGAATATCCGGGTGGACTCCTGAGGCTCGATCCCGCATTTGCGTATGCCGAGCCTCCTTCCTCATGACCTTTGTCCAGAGTGGAATGCCTCCCCGGCTCCCGGCACATGATCAGTGCATGCTCAGTCACGATATCAGTGCCTGCTCAGCCACGTGATCACTGACGGCACAGTCACGTGATCAGCGCCTCTCAGTCACGTGATCACCGTATGATAAACACGTGATCAGTGAACGACCAGCCACGTGATCACTGCATGCGCGGTCAGGTGGTCAGTTCCTGATCAGCCACCTGATCAGTGCGTGCACAGTCCCCTGATCAGCGCCTGTCAGTCACTGATCACTGCCTGATAAACACGTGATCAGTGCCCGAACAGCCACGTCATCAGTGCATGCGCAGTCACGTGATCAGTGCATGATAGCCACGTGATCAGTGCGTGCACAGTCCCATGATCAGCGCCTGTCAGTCACTGATCATTGCCTGATAAACACGTGATCAGTGCATGATGAGCCATGTGATCAGTGCCCGATCAGCCACGTCATCAGTGCATGCGCAGTCACGTCATCAGTGCATGATAGCCACGTGATCAGTGCATGCTCAGTCACGTGATCTGGACTTGATCAGCCACGTGATCAGTGCCTGCAGAGTCACGTGATCAGGGCCTGCTGAGCTGCGTGATTCCTGCCGGCTCATCTGCATGACAATTGCCAGCTGAGCTGCGTGATTCCTGTCGGCTCATCTGCTTGACAATTGCCAGCTGAGCTGCGTGATTCCTGCCTGGTCACGTGCTTGATTATTGCCAGTTGAGCAGCATGATTCGTCACTGCTGAGCTCCATGCTTATTGCCTGCTGATTGCGTGGTTCGTGTCTGCTCAGCTCTTTGAGTATTGCCTCCTGAGGTCCCTGTTCGGTCGCCACCTGCCGGGGACCAGCCCCAACTGATCCAGGGTATTCGAAGGAGAGATGGCCTAGGCGACTATTTATATGCTAATCAGAGATGTCAAGAATAATAGTATGAGGAGAGCTCAGTAGGAAAATTCGGTGGAGAAAAGAGACTGAGTAGCTTGGTTTACGCGGAAGACCAATCAAACTTCAAGACAAGAAGTTTGCACCACTTACGTAGGCCGCAGGCGCCCTCTCGAATAGCGAAAGGTGCCTCACCCTAGACACCTTCTCGAGTGGGTCTTAGCAGCCCAGGCATAATTAGTAAGCGTGGTGGGTTCCGCGCTCCAGATGGAGACTCAGCTGGAAGTTAAAGGGAAGAATGACAAGGAACTTTATGAATTGGAGCTGTAAGTTAACTCTTTGACAGAGAGAGCGAGATGGTGGTGGGGGACAGCCCCCAGTGAAATCAGAGGTGAGAGCACAAAGCAATACAGTAGGCAGACTCCGGTTTTTTTGGGGGGAGATCCTCGAGAATATCCGGGTGGACTCCTGAGGCTCGATCCAGCATTTGCGTATGCCGAGCCTCCTTCCTCATGACCTTTGTCCAGAGTGGAATGCCTCCCCGGCTCCCGGCACATGATCAGTGCATGCTCAGTCACGATATCAGTGCCTGCTCAGCCACGTGATCACTGACGGCACAGTCACGTGATCAGCGCCTCTCAGTCACGTGATCAACGTATGATAAACACGTGATCAGTGAACGACCAGCCACGTGATCACTGCATGCGCGGTCAGGTGGTCAGTTCCTGATCAGCCACCTGATCAGTGCGTGCACAGTCCCCTGATCAGCGCCGGTCAGTCACTGATCATTGCCTGATAAACACGTGATCAGTGCATGATGAGCCATGTGATCAGTGCCCGATCAGCCACGTCATCAGTGCATGCGCAGTCACGTCATCAGTGCATGATAGCCACGTGATCAGTGCATGCTCAGTCACGTGATCTGGACTTGATCAGCCACGTGATCAGTGCCTGCAGAGTCACGTGATCAGGGCCTGCTGAGCTGCGTGATTCCTGCCGGCTCATCTGCATGACAATTGCCATCTGAGCTGCGTGATTCCTGTCGGCTCATCTGCTTGACAATTGCCAGCTCAGCTGCGTGATTCCTGCCTGGTCACGTGCTTGATTATTGCCAGTTGAGCAGCATGATTCGTCACTGCTGAGCTCCATGCTTATTGCCTGCTGATTGCGTGGTTCGTGTCTGCTCAGCTCTTTGAGTATTGCCTCCTGAGGTCCCTGTTCGGTCGCCACCTGCCGGGGACCAGCCCCAACTGATCCAGGGTATTCGAAGGAGAGATGGCCTAGGCGACTATTTATATGCTAATCAGAGATGTCAAGAATAATAGTATGAGGAGAGCTCAGTAGGAAAATTCGGTGGAGAAAAGAGACTGAGTAGCTTGGTTTACGCGGAAGACCAATCAAACTTCAAGACAAGAAGTTTGCACCACTTACGTAGGCCGCAGGCGCCCTCTCGAATAGCGAAAGGTGCCTCACCCTAGACACCTTCTCGAGTGGGTCTTAGCAGCCCAGGCATAATTAGTAAGCGTGGTGGGTTCCGCGCTCCAGATGGAGACTCAGCTGGAAGTTAAAGGGAAGAATGACAAGGAACTTTATGAATTGGAGCTGTAAGTTAACTCTTTGACAGAGAGAGCGAGATGGTGGTGGGGGACAGCCCCCAGTGAAATCAGAGGTGAGAGCACAAAGCAATACAGTAGGCAGACTCCGGTTTTTTTGGGGGGAGATGCTCGAGAATATCCGGGTGGACTCCTGAGGCTCGATCCCGCATTTGCGTATGCCGAGCCTCCTTCCTCATGACCTTTGTCCAGAGTGGAATGCCTCCCCGGCTCCCGGCACATGATCAGTGCATGCTCAGTCACGATATCAGTGCCTGCTCAGCCACGTGATCACTGACGGCACAGTCACGTGATCAGCGCCTCTCAGTCACGTGATCACCGTATGATAAACACGTGATCAGTGAACGACCAGCCAGGTGATCACTGCATGCGCGGTCAGGTGGTCAGTTCCTGATCAGCCACCTGATCAGTGCGTGCACAGTCCCCTGATCAGCGCCTGTCAGTCACTGATCACTGCCTGATAAACCCGTGATCAGTGCCCGAACAGCCACGTCATCAGTGCATGCGCAGTCACGTGATCAGTGCATGATAGCCACGTGATCACTGCGTGCACAGTCCCATGATCAGCGCCTGTCAGTCACTGATCATTGCCTGAGAAACACGTGATCAGTGCATGATGAGCCATGTGATCAGTGCCGGATCAGCCACGTCATCAGTGCATGCAGTCACGTCATCAGTGCCTGCAGAGTCACGTGATCAGGGCCTGCTGAGCTGCGTGATTCCTGCCGGCTCATCTGCATGACAATTGCCATCTGAGCTGCGTGATTCCTGTCGGCTCATCTGCTTGACAATTGCCAGCTGAGCTGCGTGATTCCTGCCTGGTCACGTGCTTGATTATTGCCAGTTGAGCAGCATGATTCGTCACTGATGAGCTCCATGCTTATTGCCTGCTGATTGCGTGGTTCGTGTCTGCTCAGCTCTTTGAGTATTGCCTCCTGAGGTCCCTGTTCGGTCGCCACCTGCCAGGGACCAGCCCCAACTGATCCAGGGTATTCGAAGGAGAGATGGCCTAGGCGACTATTTATATGCTAATCAGAGATGTCAAGAATAATAGTATGAGGAGAGCTCAGTAGGAAAATTCGGTGGAGAAAAGAGACTGAGTAGCTTGGTTTACGCGGAAGACCAATCAAACTTCAAGACAAGAAGTTTGCACCACTTACGTAGGCCGCAGGCGCCCTCTCGAATAGCGAAAGGTGCCTCACCCTAGACACCTTCTCGAGTGGGTCTTAGCAGCCCAGGCATAATTAGTAAGCGTGGTGGGTTCCGCGCTCCAGATGGAGACTCAGCTGGAAGTTAAAGGGAAGAATGACAAGGAACTTTATGAATTGGAGCTGTAAGTTAACTCTTTGACAGAGAGAGCGAGATGGTGGTGGGGGACAGCCCCCAGTGAAATCAGAGGTGAGAGCACAAAGCAATACAGTAGGCAGACTCCGGTTTTTTTGGGGGGAGATGCTCGAGAATATCCGGGTGGACTCCTGAGGCTCGATCCCGCATTTGCGTATGCCGAGCCTCCTTCCTCATGACCTTTGTCCAGAGTGGAATGCCTCCCCGGCTCCCGGCACATGATCAGTGCATGCTCAGTCACGATATCAGTGCCTGCTCAGCCACGTGATCACTGACGGCACAGTCACGTGATCAGCGCCTCTCAGTCACGTGATCACCGTATGATAAACACGTGATCAGTGAACGACCAGCCACGTGATCACTGCATGCGCGGTCAGGTGGTCAGTTCCTGATCAGCCACCTGATCAGTGCGTGCACAGTCCCCTGATCAGCGCCTGTCAGTCACTGATCACTGCCTGATAAACACGTGATCAGTGCCCGAACAGCCACGTCATCAGTGCATGCGCAGTCACGTGATCAGTGCATGATAGCCACGTGATCAGTGCGTGACAGCCACATGATCAGCGCCTGTCAGTCACTGATCATTGCCTGATAAACACGTGATCAGTGCATGATGAGCCATGTGATCAGTGCCTGATCAGCCACGTCATCAGTGCATGCTCATCTGCATGACAGTGCCATGAGCTGCGTGATCAGTCAGCTCATCTGCTTGATCAGCCAGATGAGCCACGTGATCAGTGCCTGCAGAGCACGTGATCAGGGCCTGCTGAGCTGCGTGATTCCTGCCGGCTCATCTGCATGACAATTGCCAGCTGAGCTGCGTGATTCCTGTCGGCTCATCTGCTTGACAATTGCCAGCTGAGCTGCGTGATTCCTGCCTGGTCACGTGCTTGATTATTGCCAGTTGAGCAGCATGATTCGTCACTGCTGAGCTCCATGCTTATTGCCTGCTGATTGCGTGGTTCGTGTCTGCTCAGCTCTTTGAGTATTGCCTCCTGAGGTCCCTGTTCGGTCGCCACCTGCCGGGGACCAGCCCCAACTGATCCAGGGTATTCGAAGGAGAGATGGCCTAGGCGACTATTTATATGCTAATCAGAGATGTCAAGAATAATAGTATGAGGAGAGCTCAGTAGGAAAATTCGGTGGAGAAAAGAGACTGAGTAGCTTGGTTTACGCGGAAGACCAATCAAACTTCAAGACAAGAAGTTTGCACCACTTACGTAGGCCGCAGGCGCCCTCTCGAATAGCGAAAGGTGCCTCACCCTAGACACCTTCTCGAGTGGGTCTTAGCAGCCCAGGCATAATTAGTAAGCGTGGTGGGTTCCGCGCTCCAGATGGAGACTCAGCTGGAAGTTAAAGGGAAGAATGACAAGGAACTTTATGAATTGGAGCTGTAAGTTAACTCTTTGACAGAGAGAGCGAGATGGTGGTGGGGGACAGCCCCCAGTGAAATCAGAGGTGAGAGCACAAAGCAATACAGTAGGCAGACTCCGGTTTTTTTGGGGGGAGATGCTCGAGAATATCCGGGTGGACTCCTGAGGCTCGATCCCGCATTTGCGTATGCCGAGCCTCCTTCCTCATGACCTTTGTCCAGAGTGGAATGCCTCCCCGGCTCCCGGCACATGATCAGTGCATGCTCAGTCACGATATCAGTGCCTGCTCAGCCACGTGATCACTGACGGCACAGTCACGTGATCAGCGCCTCTCAGTCACGTGATCACCGTATGATAAACACGTGATCAGTGAACGACCAGCCACGTGATCACTGCATGCGCGGTCAGGTGGTCAGTTCCTGATCAGCCACCTGATCAGTGCGTGCACAGTCCCCTGATCAGCGCCTGTCAGTCACTGATCACTGCCTGATAAACACGTGATCAGTGCCCGAACAGCCACGTCATCAGTGCATGCGCAGTCACGTGATCAGTGCATGATAGCCACGTGATCAGTGCGTGCACAGTCCCATGATCAGCGCCTGTCAGTCACTGATCATTGCCTGATAAACACGTGATCAGTGCATGATGAGCCATGTGATCAGTGCCCGATCAGCCACGTCATCAGTGCATGCGCAGTCACGTCATCAGTGCATGATAGCCACGTGATCAGTGCATGCTCAGTCACGTGATCTGGACTTGATCAGCCACGTGATCAGTGCCTGCAGAGTCACGTGATCAGGGCCTGCTGAGCTGCGTGATTCCTGCCGGCTCATCTGCATGACAATTGCCAGCTGAGCTGCGTGATTCCTGTCGGCTCATCTGCTTGACAATTGCCAGCTGAGCTGCGTGATTCCTGCCTGGTCACGTGCTTGATTATTGCCAGTTGAGCAGCATGATTCGTCACTGCTGAGCTCCATGCTTATTGCCTGCTGATTGCGTGGTTCGTGTCTGCTCAGCTCTTTGAGTATTGCCTCCTGAGGTCCCTGTTCGGTCGCCACCTGCCGGGGACCAGCCCCAACTGATCCAGGGTATTCGAAGGAGAGATGGCCTAGGCGACTATTTATATGCTAATCAGAGATGTCAAGAATAATAGTATGAGGAGAGCTCAGTAGGAAAATTCGGTGGAGAAAAGAGACTGAGTAGCTTGGTTTACGCGGAAGACCAATCAAACTTCAAGACAAGAAGTTTGCACCACTTACGTAGGCCGCAGGCGCCCTCTCGAATAGCGAAAGGTGCCTCACCCTAGACACCTTCTCGAGTGGGTCTTAGCAGCCCAGGCATAATTAGTAAGCGTGGTGGGTTCCGCGCTCCAGATGGAGACTCAGCTGGAAGTTAAAGGGAAGAATGACAAGGAACTTTATGAATTGGAGCTGTAAGTTAACTCTTTGACAGAGAGAGCGAGATGGTGGTGGGGGACAGCCCCCAGTGAAATCAGAGGTGAGAGCACAAAGCAATACAGTAGGCAGACTCCGGTTTTTTTGGGGGGAGATGCTCGAGAATATCCGGGTGGACTCCTGAGGCTCGATCCCGCATTTGCGTATGCCGAGCCTCCTTCCTCATGACCTTTGTCCAGAGTGGAATGCCTCCCCGGCTCCCGGCACATGATCAGTGCATGCTCAGTCACGATATCAGTGCCTGCTCAGCCACGTGATCACTGACGGCACAGTCACGTGATCAGCGCCTCTCAGTCACGTGATCACCGTATGATAAACACGTGATCAGTGAACGACCAGCCACGTGATCACTGCATGCGCGGTCAGGTGGTCAGTTCCTGATCAGCCACCTGATCAGTGCGTGCACAGTCCCCTGATCAGCGCCTGTCAGTCACTGATCACTGCCTGATAAACACGTGATCAGTGCCCGAACAGCCACGTCATCAGTGCATGCGCAGTCACGTGATCAGTGCATGATAGCCACGTGATCAGTGCGTGCACAGTCCCATGATCAGCGCCTGTCAGTCACTGATCATTGCCTGATAAACACGTGATCAGTGCATGATGAGCCATGTGATCAGTGCCCGATCAGCCACGTCATCAGTGCATGCGCAGTCACGTCATCAGTGCATGATAGCCACGTGATCAGTGCATGCTCAGTCACGTGATCTGGACTTGATCAGCCACGTGATCAGTGCCTGCAGAGTCACGTGATCAGGGCCTGCTGAGCTGCGTGATTCCTGCCGGCTCATCTGCATGACAATTGCCATCTGAGCTGCGTGATTCCTGTCGGCTCATCTGCTTGACAATTGCCAGCTGAGCTGCGTGATTCCTGCCTGGTCACGTGCTTGATTATTGCCAGTTGAGCAGCATGATTCGTCACTGCTGAGCTCCATGCTTATTGCCTGCTGATTGCGTGGTTCGTGTCTGCTCAGCTCTTTGAGTATTGCCTCCTGAGGTCCCTGTTCGGTCGCCACCTGCCGGGGACCAGCCCCAACTGATCCAGGGTATTCGAAGGAGAGATGGCCTAGGCGACTATTTATATGCTAATCAGAGATGTCAAGAATAATAGTATGAGGAGAGCTCAGTAGGAAAATTCGGTGGAGAAAAGAGACTGAGTAGCTTGGTTTACGCGGAAGACCAATCAAACTTCAAGACAAGAAGTTTGCACCACTTACGTAGGCCGCAGGCGCCCTCTCGAATAGCGAAAGGTGCCTCACCCTAGACACCTTCTCGAGTGGGTCTTAGCAGCCCAGGCATAATTAGTAAGCGTGGTGGGTTCCGCGCTCCAGATGGAGACTCAGCTGGAAGTTAAAGGGAAGAATGACAAGGAACTTTATGAATTGGAGCTGTAAGTTAACTCTTTGACAGAGAGAGCGAGATGGTGGTGGGGGACAGCCCCCAGTGAAATCAGAGGTGAGAGCACAAAGCAATACAGTAGGCAGACTCCGGTTTTTTTGGGGGGAGATGCTCGAGAATATCCGGGTGGACTCCTGAGGCTCGATCCCGCATTTGCGTATGCCGAGCCTCCTTCCTCATGACCTTTGTCCAGAGTGGAATGCCTCCCCGGCTCCCGGCACATGATCAGTGCATGCTCAGTCACGATATCAGTGCCTGCTCAGCCAGGTGATCACTGACGGCACAGTCACGTGATCAGCGCCTCTCAGTCACGTGATCACCGTATGATAAACACGTGATCAGTGAACGACCAGCCACGTGATCACTGCATGCGCGGTCAGGTGGTCAGTTCCTGATCAGCCACCTGATCAGTGCGTGCACAGTCCCATGATCAGCGCCTGTCAGTCACTGATCATTGCCTGATAAACACGTGATCAGTGCATGATGAGCCATGTGATCAGTGCCCGATCAGCCACGTCATCAGTGCATGCGCAGTCACGGCATCAGTGCATGATAGCCACGTGATCAGTGCATGCTCAGTCACGTGATCTGGACTTGATCAGCCACGTGATCAGTGCCTGCAGAGTCACGTGATCAGGGCCTGCTGAGCTGCGTGATTCCTGCCGGCTCATCTGCATGACAATTGCCATCTGAGCTGCGTGATTCCTGTCGGCTCATCTGCTTGACAATTGCCAGCTGAGCTGCGTGATTCCTGCCTGGTCACGTGCTTGATTATTGCCAGTTGAGCAGCATGATTCGTCACTGCTGAGCTCCATGCTTATTGCCTGCTGATTGCGTGGTTCGTGTCTGCTCAGCTCTTTGAGTATTGCCTCCTGAGGTCCCTGTTCGGTCGCCACCTGCCGGGGACCAGCCCCAACTGATCCAGGGTATTCGAAGGAGAGATGGCCTAGGCGACTATTTATATGCTAATCAGAGATGTCAAGAATAATAGTATGAGGAGAGCTCAGTAGGAAAATTCGGTGGAGAAAAGAGACTGAGTAGCTTGGTTTACGCGGAAGACCAATCAAACTTCAAGACAAGAAGTTTGCACCACTTACGTAGGCCGCAGGCGCCCTCTCGAATAGCGAAAGGTGCCTCACCCTAGACACCTTCTCGAGTGGGTCTTAGCAGCCCAGGCATAATTAGTAAGCGTGGTGGGTTCCGCGCTCCAGATGGAGACTCAGCTGGAAGTTAAAGGGAAGAATGACAAGGAACTTTATGAATTGGAGCTGTAAGTTAACTCTTTGACAGAGAGAGCGAGATGGTGGTGGGGGACAGCCCCCAGTGAAATCAGAGGTGAGAGCACAAAGCAATACAGTAGGCAGACTCCGGTTTTTTGGGGGGAGATGCTCGAGAATATCCGGGTGGACTCCTGAGGCTCGATCCCGCATTTGCGTATGCCGAGCCTCCTTCCTCATGACCTTTGTCCAGAGTGGAATGCCTCCCCGGCTCCCGGCACATGATCAGTGCATGCTCAGTCACGATATCAGTGCCTGCTCAGCCACGTGATCACTGACGGCACAGTCACGTGATCAGCGCCTCTCAGTCACGTGATCACCGTATGATAAACACGTGATCAGTGAACGACCAGCCACGTGATCACTGCATGCGCGGTCAGGTGGTCAGTTCCTGATCAGCCACCTGATCAGTGCGTGCACAGTCCCCTGATCAGCGCCTGTCAGTCACTGATCACTGCCTGATAAACACGTGATCAGTGCCCGAACAGCCACGTCATCAGTGCATGCGCAGTCACGTGATCAGTGCATGATAGCCACGTGATCAGTGCGTGCACAGTCCCATGATCAGCGCCTGTCAGTCACTGATCATTGCCTGATAAACACGTGATCAGTGCATGATGAGCCATGTGATCAGTGCCCGATCAGCCACGTCATCAGTGCATGCGCAGTCACGTCATCAGTGCATGATAGCCACGTGATCAGTGCATGCTCAGTCACGTGATCTGGACTTGATCAGCCACGTGATCAGTGCCTGCAGAGTCACGTGATCAGGGCCTGCTGAGCTGCGTGATTCCTGCCGGCTCATCTGCATGACAATTGCCATCTGAGCTGCGTGATTCCTGTCGGCTCATCTGCTTGACAATTGCCAGCTGAGCTGCGTGATTCCTGCCTGGTCACGTGCTTGATTATTGCCAGTTGAGCAGCATGATTCGTCACTGCTGAGCTCCATGCTTATTGCCTGCTGATTGCGTGGTTCGTGTCTGCTCAGCTCTTTGAGTATTGCCTCCTGAGGTCCCTGTTCGGTCGCCACCTGCCGGGGACCAGCCCCAACTGATCCAGGGTATTCGAAGGAGAGATGGCCTAGGCGACTATTTATATGCTAATCAGAGATGTCAAGAATAATAGTATGAGGAGAGCTCAGTAGGAAAATTCGGTGGAGAAAAGAGACTGAGTAGCTTGGTTTACGCGGAAGACCAATCAAACTTCAAGACAAGAAGTTTGCACCACTTACGTAGGCCGCAGGCGCCCTCTCGAATAGCGAAAGGTGCCTCACCCTAGACACCTTCTCGAGTGGGTCTTAGCAGCCCAGGCATAATTAGTAAGCGTGGTGGGTTCCGCGCTCCAGATGGAGACTCAGCTGGAAGTTAAAGGGAAGAATGACAAGGAACTTTATGAATTGGAGCTGTAAGTTAACTCTTTGACAGAGAGAGCGAGATGGTGGTGGGGGACAGCCCCCAGTGAAATCAGAGGTGAGAGCACAAAGCAATACAGTAGGCAGACTCCGGTTTTTTTGGGGGGAGATGCTCGAGAATATCCGGGTGGACTCCTGAGGCTCGATCCCGCATTTGCGTATGCCGAGCCTCCTTCCTCATGACCTTTGTCCAGAGTGGAATGCCTCCCCGGCTCCCGGCACAGGATCAGTGCATGCTCAGTCACGATATCAGTGCCTGCTCAGCCACGTGATCACTGACGGCACAGTCACGTGATCAGCGCCTCTCAGTCACGTGATCACCGTATGATAAACACGTGATCAGTGAACGACCAGCCACGTGATCACTGCATGCGCGGTCAGGTGGTCAGTTCCTGATCAGCCACCTGATCAGTGCGTGCACAGTCCCCTGATCAGCGCCTGTCAGTCACTGATCACTGCCTGATAAACACGTGATCAGTGCCCGAACAGCCACGTCATCAGTGCATGCGCAGTCACGTGATCAGTGCATGATAGCCACGTGATCAGTGCGTGCACAGTCCCATGATCAGCGCCTGTCAGTCACTGATCACTGCCTGAGAAACACGTGATCAGTGCCCGAACAGCCACGTCATCAGTGCATGCGCAGTCACGTGATCAGTGCATGATAGCCACGTGATCAGTGCGTGCACAGTCCCATGATCAGCGCCTGTCAGTCACTGATCATTGCCTGATAAACACGTGATCAGTGCATGATGAGCCATGTGATCAGTGCCCGATCAGCCACGTCATCAGTGCATGCGCAGTCACGTCATCAGTGCATGATAGCCACGTGATCAGTGCATGCTCAGTCACGTGATCTGGACTTGATCAGCCATGTGATCAGTGCCTGCAGAGTCACGTGATCAGGGCCTGCTGAGCTGCGTGATTCCTGCCGGCTCATCTGCATGACAATTGCCATCTGAGCTGCGTGATTCCTGTCGGCTCATCTGCTTGACAATTGCCAGCTGAGCTGCGTGATTCCTGCCTGGTCACGTGCTTGATTATTGCCAGTTGAGCAGCATGATTCGTCACTGCTGAGCTCCATGCTTATTGCCTGCTGATTGCGTGGTTCGTGTCTGCTCAGCTCTTTGAGTATTGCCTCCTGAGGTCCCTGTTCGGTCGCCACCTGCCGGGGACCAGCCCCAACTGATCCAGGGTATTCGAAGGAGAGATGGCCTAGGCGACTATTTATATGCTAATCAGAGATGTCAAGAATAATAGTATGAGGAGAGCTCAGTAGGAAAATTCGGTGGAGAAAAGAGACTGAGTAGCTTGGTTTACGCGGAAGACCAATCAAACTTCAAGACAAGAAGTTTGCACCACTTACGTAGGCCGCAGGCGCCCTCTCGAATAGCGAAAGGTGCCTCACCCTAGACACCTTCTCGAGTGGGTCTTAGCAGCCCAGGCATAATTAGTAAGCGTGGTGGGTTCCGCGCTCCAGATGGAGACTCAGCTGGAAGTTAAAGGGAAGAATGACAAGGAACTTTATGAATTGGAGCTGTAAGTTAACTCTTTGACAGAGAGAGCGAGATGGTGGTGGGGGACAGCCCCCAGTGAAATCAGAGGTGAGAGCACAAAGCAATACAGTAGGCAGACTCCGGTTTTTTTGGGGGAGATGCTCGAGAATATCCGGGTGGACTCCTGAGGCTCGATCCCGCATTTGCGTATGCCGAGCCTCCTTCCTCATGACCTTTGTCCAGAGTGGAATGCCTCCCCGGCTCCCGGCACATGATCAGTGCATGCTCAGTCACGATATCAGTGCCTGCTCAGCCACGTGATCACTGACGGCACAGTCACGTGATCAGCGCCTCTCAGTCACGTGATCACCGTATGATAAACACGTGATCAGTGAACGACCAGCCACGTGATCACTGCATGCGCGGTCAGGTGGTCAGTTCCTGATCAGCCACCTGATCAGTGCGTGCACAGTCCCATGATCAGCGCCTGTCAGTCACTGATCATTGCCTGATAAACACGTGATCAGTGCATGATGAGCCATGTGATCAGTGCCCGATCAGCCACGTCATCAGTGCATGCGCAGTCACGTCATCAGTGCATGATAGCCACGTGATCAGTGCATGCTCAGTCACGTGATCTGGACTTGATCAGCCACGTGATCAGTGCCTGCAGAGTCACGTGATCAGGGCCTGCTGAGCTGCGTGATTCCTGCCGGCTCATCTGCATGACAATTGCCATCTGAGCTGCGTGATTCCTGTCGGCTCATCTGCTTGACAATTGCCAGCTGAGCTGCGTGATTCCTGCCTGGTCACGTGCTTGATTATTGCCAGTTGAGCAGCATGATTCGTCACTGCTGAGCTCCATGCTTATTGCCTGCTGATTGCGTGGTTCGTGTCTGCTCAGCTCTTTGAGTATTGCCTCCTGAGGTCCCTGTTCGGTCGCCACCTGCCGGGGACCAGCCCCAACTGATCCAGGGTATTCGAAGGAGAGATGGCCTAGGCGACTATTTATATGCTAATCAGAGATGTCAAGAATAATAGTATGAGGAGAGCTCAGTAGGAAAATTCGGTGGAGAAAAGAGACTGAGTAGCTTGGTTTACGCGGAAGACCAATCAAACTTCAAGACAAGAAGTTTGCACCACTTACGTAGGCCGCAGGCGCCCTCTCGAATAGCGAAAGGTGCCTCACCCTAGACACCTTCTCGAGTGGGTCTTAGCAGCCCAGGCATAATTAGTAAGCGTGGTGGGTTCCGCGCTCCAGATGGAGACTCAGCTGGAAGTTAAAGGGAAGAATGACAAGGAACTTTATGAATTGGAGCTGTAAGTTAACTCTTTGACAGAGAGAGCGAGATGGTGGTGGGGGACAGCCCCCAGTGAAATCAGAGGTGAGAGCACAAAGCAATACAGTAGGCAGACTCCGGTTTTTTGGGGGGGAGATGCTCGAGAATATCCGGGTGGACTCCTGAGGCTCGATCCCGCATTTGCGTATGCCGAGCCTCCTTCCTCATGACCTTTGTCCAGAGTGGAATGCCTCCCCGGCTCCCGGCACATGATCAGTGCATGCTCAGTCACGATATCAGTGCCTGCTCAGCCACGTGATCACTGACGGCACAGTCACGTGATCAGCGCCTCTCAGTCACGTGATCACCGTATGATAAACACGTGATCAGTGAACGACCAGCCACGTGATCACTGCATGCGCGGTCAGGTGGTCAGTTCCTGATCAGCCACCTGATCAGTGCGTGCACAGTCCCCTGATCAGCGCCTGTCAGTCACTGATCACTGCCTGATAAACACGTGATCAGTGCCCGAACAGCCACGTCATCAGTGCATGCGCAGTCACGTGATCAGTGCATGATAGCCACGTGATCAGTGCGTGCACAGTCCCATGATCAGCGCCTGTCAGTCACTGATCATTGCCTGATAAACACGTGATCAGTGCATGATGAGCCATGTGATCAGTGCCCGATCAGCCACGTCATCAGTGCATGCGCAGTCACGTCATCAGTGCATGATAGCCACGTGATCAGTGCATGCTCAGTCACGTGATCTGGACTTGATCAGCCACGTGATCAGTGCCTGCAGAGTCACGTGATCAGGGCCTGCTGAGCTGCGTGATTCCTGCCGGCTCATCTGCATGACAATTGCCATCTGAGCTGCGTGATTCCTGTCGGCTCATCTGCTTGACAATTGCCAGCTGAGCTGCGTGATTCCTGCCTGGTCACGTGCTTGATTATTGCCAGTTGAGCAGCATGATTCGTCACTGCTGAGCTCCATGCTTATTGCCTGCTGATTGCGTGGTTCGTGTCTGCTCAGCTCTTTGAGTATTGCCTCCTGAGGTCCCTGTTCGGTCGCCACCTGCCGGGGACCAGCCCCAACTGATCCAGGGTATTCGAAGGAGAGATGGCCTAGGCGACTATTTATATGCTAATCAGAGATGTCAAGAATAATAGTATGAGGAGAGCTCAGTAGGAAAATTCGGTGGAGAAAAGAGACTGAGTAGCTTGGTTTACGCGGAAGACCAATCAAACTTCAAGACAAGAAGTTTGCACCACTTACGTAGGCCGCAGGCGCCCTCTCGAATAGCGAAAGGTGCCTCACCCTAGACACCTTCTCGAGTGGGTCTTAGCAGCCCAGGCATAATTAGTAAGCGTGGTGGGTTCCGCGCTCCAGATGGAGACTCAGCTGGAAGTTAAAGGGAAGAATGACAAGGAACTTTATGAATTGGAGCTGTAAGTTAACTCTTTGACAGAGAGAGCGAGATGGTGGTGGGGGACAGCCCCCAGTGAAATCAGAGGTGAGAGCACAAAGCAATACAGTAGGCAGACTCCGGTTTTTTTGGGGGGAGATGCTCGAGAATATCCGGGTGGACTCCTGAGGCTCGATCCCGCATTTGCGTATGCCGAGCCTCCTTCCTCATGACCTTTGTCCAGAGTGGAATGCCTCCCCGGCTCCCGGCACATGATCAGTGCATGCTCAGTCACGATATCAGTGCCTGCTCAGCCACGTGATCACTGACGGCACAGTCACGTGATCAGCGCCTCTCAGTCACGTGATCACCGTATGATAAACACGTGATCAGTGAACGACCAGCCACGTGATCACTGCATGCGCGGTCAGGTGGTCAGTTCCTGATCAGCCACCTGATCAGTGCGTGCACAGTCCCCTGATCAGCGCCTGTCAGTCACTGATCACTGCCTGATAAACACGTGATCAGTGCCCGAACAGCCACGTCATCAGTGCATGCGCAGTCACGTGATCAGTGCATGATAGCCACGTGATCAGTGCGTGCACAGTCCCATGATCAGCGCCTGTCAGTCACTGATCACTGCCTGATAAACCGTGATCAGTGCAACAGCCACGTCATCAGTGCATGCGCAGTCACGTGATCAGTGCATGATAGCCACGTGATCAGTGCGTGCACAGTCCCATGATCAGCGCCTGTCAGTCACTGATCATTGCCTGATAAACACGTGATCAGTGCATGATGAGCCATGTGATCAGTGCCCGATCAGCCACGTCATCAGTGCATGCGCAGTCACGTCATCAGTGCATGATAGCCACGTGATCAGTGCATGCTCAGTCACGTGATCTGGACTTGATCAGCCACGTGATCAGTGCCTGCAGAGTCACGTGATCAGGGCCTGCTGAGCTGCGTGATTCCTGCCGGCTCATCTGCATGACAATTGCCATCTGAGCTGCGTGATTCCTGTCGGCTCATCTGCTTGACAATTGCCAGCTGAGCTGCGTGATTCCTGCCTGGTCACGTGCTTGATTATTGCCAGTTGAGCAGCATGATTCGTCACTGCTGAGCTCCATGCTTATTGCCTGCTGATTGCGTGGTTCGTGTCTGCTCAGCTCTTTGAGTATTGCCTCCTGAGGTCCCTGTTCGGTCGCCACCTGCCGGGGACCAGCCCCAACTGATCCAGGGTATTCGAAGGAGAGATGGCCTAGGCGACTATTTATATGCTAATCAGAGATGTCAAGAATAATAGTATGAGGAGAGCTCAGTAGGAAAATTCGGTGGAGAAAAGAGACTGAGTAGCTTGGTTTACGCGGAAGACCAATCAAACTTCAAGACAAGAAGTTTGCACCACTTACGTAGGCCGCAGGCGCCCTCTCGAATAGCGAAAGGTGCCTCACCCTAGACACCTTCTCGAGTGGGTCTTAGCAGCCCAGGCATAATTAGTAAGCGTGGTGGGTTCCGCGCTCCAGATGGAGACTCAGCTGGAAGTTAAAGGGAAGAATGACAAGGAACTTTATGAATTGGAGCTGTAAGTTAACTCTTTGACAGAGAGAGCGAGATGGTGGTGGGGGACAGCCCCCAGTGAAATCAGAGGTGAGAGCACAAAGCAATACAGTAGGCAGACTCCGGTTTTTTTGGGGGGAGATGCTCGAGAATATCCGGGTGGACTCCTGAGGCTCGATCCCGCATTTGCGTATGCCGAGCCTCCTTCCTCATGACCTTTGTCCAGAGTGGAATGCCTCCCCGGCTCCCGGCACATGATCAGTGCATGCTCAGTCACGATATCAGTGCCTGCTCAGCCACGTGATCACTGACGGCACAGTCACGTGATCAGCGCCTCTCAGTCACGTGATCACCGTATGATAAACACGTGATCAGTGAACGACCAGCCACGTGATCACTGCATGCGCGGTCAGGTGGTCAGTTCCTGATCAGCCACCTGATCAGTGCGTGCACAGTCCCATGATCAGCGCCTGTCAGTCACTGATCACTGCCTGATAAACACGTGATCAGTGCATGATGAGCCATGTGATCAGTGCCCGATCAGCCACGTCATCAGTGCATGCGCAGTCACGTCATCAGTGCATGATAGCCACGTGATCAGTGCATGCTCAGTCACGTGATCTGGACTTGATCAGCCACGTGATCAGTGCCTGCAGAGTCACGTGATCAGGGCCTGCTGAGCTGCGTGATTCCTGCCGGCTCATCTGCATGACAATTGCCATCTGAGCTGCGTGATTCCTGTCGGCTCATCTGCTTGACAATTGCCAGCTGAGCTGCGTGATTCCTGCCTGGTCACGTGCTTGATTATTGCCAGTTGAGCAGCATGATTCGTCACTGCTGAGCTCCATGCTTATTGCCTGCTGATTGCGTGGTTCGTGTCTGCTCAGCTCTTTGAGTATTGCCTCCTGAGGTCCCTGTTCGGTCGCCACCTGCCGGGGACCAGCCCCAACTGATCCAGGGTATTCGAAGGAGAGATGGCCTAGGCGACTATTTATATGCTAATCAGAGATGTCAAGAATAATAGTATGAGGAGAGCTCAGTAGGAAAATTCGGTGGAGAAAAGAGACTGAGTAGCTTGGTTTACGCGGAAGACCAATCAAACTTCAAGACAAGAAGTTTGCACCACTTACGTAGGCCGCAGGCGCCCTCTCGAATAGCGAAAGGTGCCTCACCCTAGACACCTTCTCGAGTGGGTCTTAGCAGCCCAGGCATAATTAGTAAGCGTGGTGGGTTCCGCGCTCCAGATGGAGACTCAGCTGGAAGTTAAAGGGAAGAATGACAAGGAACTTTATGAATTGGAGCTGTAAGTTAACTCTTTGACAGAGAGAGCGAGATGGTGGTGGGGGACAGCCCCCAGTGAAATCAGAGGTGAGAGCACAAAGCAATACAGTAGGCAGACTCCGGTTTTTGGGGGGAGATGCTCGAGAATATCCGGGTGGACTCCTGAGGCTCGATCCCGCATTTGCGTATGCCGAGCCTCCTTCCTCATGACCTTTGTCCAGAGTGGAATGCCTCCCCGGCTCCCGGCACATGATCAGTGCATGCTCAGTCACGATATCAGTGCCTGCTCAGCCACGTGATCACTGACGGCACAGTCACGTGATCAGCGCCTCTCAGTCACGTGATCACCGTATGATAAACACGTGATCAGTGAACGACCAGCCACGTGATCACTGCATGCGCGGTCAGGTGGTCAGTTCCTGATCAGCCACCTGATCAGTGCGTGCACAGTCCCCTGATCAGCGCCTGTCAGTCACTGATCACTGCCTGATAAACACGTGATCAGTGCCCGAACAGCCACGTCATCAGTGCATGCGCAGTCACGTGATCAGTGCATGATAGCCACGTGATCAGTGCGTGCACAGTCCCATGATCAGCGCCTGTCAGTCACTGATCATTGCCTGATAAACACGTGATCAGTGCATGATGAGCCATGTGATCAGTGCCCGATCAGCCACGTCATCAGTGCATGCGCAGTCACGTCATCAGTGCATGATAGCCACGTGATCAGTGCATGCTCAGTCACGTGATCTGGACTTGATCAGCCACGTGATCAGTGCCTGCAGAGT
Source organism: Bos javanicus (assembly GCF_032452875.1). NCBI lineage: Eukaryota > Metazoa > Chordata > Mammalia > Artiodactyla > Bovidae > Bos > Bos javanicus. Next base: position 50,905 of record NW_026894002.1, read on the forward strand.
CACGTGATCAGGGCCTGCTGAGCTGCGTGATTCCTGCCGGCTCATCTGCATGACAATTGCCATCTGAGCTGCGTGATTCCTGTCGGCTCATCTGCTTGACAATTGCCAGCTGAGCTGCGTGATTCCTGCCTGGTCACGTGCTTGATTATTGCCAGTTGAGCAGCATGATTCGTCACTGCTGAGCTCCATGCTTATTGCCTGCTGATTGCGTGGTTCGTGTCTGCTCAGCTCTTTGAGTATTGCCTCCTGAGGTCCCTGTTCGGTCGCCACCTGCCGGGGACCAGCCCCAACTGATCCAGGGTATTCGAAGGAGAGATGGCCTAGGCGACTATTTATATGCTAATCAGAGATGTCAAGAATAATAGTATGAGGAGAGCTCAGTAGGAAAATTCGGTGGAGAAAAGAGACTGAGTAGCTTGGTTTACGCGGAAGACCAATCAAACTTCAAGACAAGAAGTTTGCACCACTTACGTAGGCCGCAGGCGCCCTCTCGAATAGCGAAAGGTGCCTCACCCTAGACACCTTCTCGAGTGGGTCTTAGCAGCCCAGGCATAATTAGTAAGCGTGGTGGGTTCCGCGCTCCAGATGGAGACTCAGCTGGAAGTTAAAGGGAAGAATGACAAGGAACTTTATGAATTGGAGCTGTAAGTTAACTCTTTGACAGAGAGAGCGAGATGGTGGTGGGGGACAGCCCCCAGTGAAATCAGAGGTGAGAGCACAAAGCAATACAGTAGGCAGACTCTGGTTTTTTTCGGGGGGAGATGCTCGAGAATATCCGGGTGGACTCCTGAGGCTCGATCCCGCATTTGCGTATGCCGAGCCTCCTTCCTCATGACCTTTGTCCAGAGTGGAATGCCTCCCCGGCTCCCGGCACATGATCAGTGCATGCTCAGTCACGATATCAGTGCCTGCTCAGCCACGTGATCACTGACGGCACAGTCACGTGATCAGCGCCTCTCAGTCACGTGATCACCGTATGATAAACACGTGATCAGTGAACGACCAGCCAGGTGATCACTGCATGCGCGGTCAGGTGGTCAGTTCCTGATCAGCCACCTGATCAGTGCGTGCACAGTCCCATGATCAGCGCCTGTCAGTCACTGATCATTGCCTGAGAAACACGTGATCAGTGCATGATGAGCCATGTGATCAGTGCCCGATCAGCCACGTCATCAGTGCATGCGCAGTCACGTCATCAGTGCATGATAGCCACGTGATCAGTGCATGCTCAGTCACGTGATCTGGACTTGATCAGCCACGTGATCAGTGCCTGCAGAGTCACGTGATCAGGGCCTGCTGAGCTGCGTGATTCCTGCCGGCTCATCTGCATGACAATTGCCATCTGAGCTGCGTGATTCCTGTCGGCTCATCTGCTTGACAATTGCCAGCTGAGCTGCGTGATTCCTGCCTGGTCACGTGCTTGATTATTGCCAGTTGAGCAGCATGATTCGTCACTGCTGAGCTCCATGCTTATTGCCTGCTGATTGCGTGGTTCGTGTCTGCTCAGCTCTTTGAGTATTGCCTCCTGAGGTCCCTGTTCGGTCGCCACCTGCCGGGGACCAGCCCCAACTGATCCAGGGTATTCGAAGGAGAGATGGCCTAGGCGACTATTTATATGCTAATCAGAGATGTCAAGAATAATAGTATGAGGAGAGCTCAGTAGGAAAATTCGGTGGAGAAAAGAGACTGAGTAGCTTGGTTTACGCGGAAGACCAATCAAACTTCAAGACAAGAAGTTTGCACCACTTACGTAGGCCGCAGGCGCCTCTCGAATAGCGAAAGGTGCCTCACCCTAGACACCTTCTCGAGTGGGTCTTAGCAGCCCAGGCATAATTAGTAAGCGTGGTGGGTTCCGCGCTCCAGATGGAGACTCAGCTGGAAGTTAAAGGGAAGAATGACAAGGAACTTTATGAATTGGAGCTGTAAGTTAACTCTTTGACAGAGAGAGCGAGATGGTGGTGGGGGACAGCCCCCAGTGAAATCAGAGGTGAGAGCACAAAGCAATACAGTAGGCAGACTCCGGTTTTTTGGGGGGAGATGCTCGAGAATATCCGGGTGGACTCCTGAGGCTCGATCCCGCATTTGCGTATGCCGAGCCTCCTTCCTCATGACCTTTGTCCAGAGTGGAATGCCTCCCCGGCTCCCGGCACATGATCAGTGCATGCTCAGTCACGATATCAGTGCCTGCTCAGCCACGTGATCACTGACGGCACAGTCACGTGATCAGCGCCTCTCAGTCACGTGATCACCGTATGATAAACACGTGATCAGTGAACGACCAGCCACGTGATCACTGCATGCGCGGTCAGGTGGTCAGTTCCTGATCAGCCACCTGATCAGTGCGTGCACAGTCCCCTGATCAGCGCCTGTCAGTCACTGATCACTGCCTGATAAACACGTGATCAGTGCCCGAACAGCCACGTCATCAGTGCATGCGCAGTCACGTGATCAGTGCATGATAGCCACGTGATCAGTGCGTGCACAGTCCCATGATCAGCGCCTGTCAGTCACTGATCATTGCCTGATAAACACGTGATCAGTGCATGATGAGCCATGTGATCAGTGCCTGATCAGCCACGTCATCAGTGCATGCGCAGTCACGTCATCAGTGCATGATAGCCACGTGATCAGTGCATGCTCAGTCACGTGATCACTGCACAGTCACGTGATCAGCGCCTCTCAGTCACGTGATCACCGTGATAAACACGTGATCAGTGAACGACCAGCCACGTGATCACTGCATGCGCGGTCAGGTGGTCAGTTCCTGATCAGCCACCTGATCAGTGCGTGCACAGTCCCCTGATCAGCGCCTGTCAGTCACTGATCACTGCCTGATAAACACGTGATCAGTGCCCGAACAGCCACGTCATCAGTGCATGCGCAGTCACGTGATCAGTGCATGATAGCCACGTGATCAGTGCGTGCACAGTCCCATGATCAGCGCCTGTCAGTCACTGATCATTGCCTGATAAACACGTGATCAGTGCATGATGAGCCATGTGATCAGTGCCTGATCAGCCACGTCATCAGTGCATGCGCAGTCACGTCATCAGTGCATGATAGCCACGTGATCAGTGCATGCTCAGTCACGTGATCTGGACTTGATCAGCCACGTGATCAGTGCCTGCAGAGTCACGTGATCAGGGCCTGCTGAGCTGCGTGATTCCTGCCGGCTCATCTGCATGACAATTGCCATCTGAGCTGCGTGATTCCTGTCGGCTCATCTGCTTGACAATTGCCAGCTGAGCTGCGTGATTCCTGCCTGGTCACGTGCTTGATTATTGCCAGTTGAGCAGCATGATTCGTCACTGCTGAGCTCCATGCTTATTGCCTGCTGATTGCGTGGTTCGTGTCTGCTCAGCTCTTTGAGTATTGCCTCCTGAGGTCCCTGTTCGGTCGCCACCTGCCGGGGACCAGCCCCAACTGATCCAGGGTATTCGAAGGAGAGATGGCCTAGGCGACTATTTATATGCTAATCAGAGATGTCAAGAATAATAGTATGAGGAGAGCTCAGTAGGAAAATTCGGTGGAGAAAAGAGACTGAGTAGCTTGGTTTACGCGGAAGACCAATCAAACTTCAAGACAAGAAGTTTGCACCACTTACGTAGGCCGCAGGCGCCCTCTCGAATAGCGAAAGGTGCCTCACCCTAGACACCTTCTCGAGTGGGTCTTAGCAGCCCAGGCATAATTAGTAAGCGTGGTGGGTTCCGCGCTCCAGATGGAGACTCAGCTGGAAGTTAAAGGGAAGAATGACAAGGAACTTTATGAATTGGAGCTGTAAGTTAACTCTTTGACAGAGAGAGCGAGATGGTGGTGGGGGACAGCCCCCAGTGAAATCAGAGGTGAGAGCACAAAGCAATACAGTAGGCAGACTCCGGTTTTTTTGGGGGAGATGCTCGAGAATATCCGGGTGGACTCCTGAGGCTCGATCCCGCATTTGCGTATGCCGAGCCTCCTTCCTCATGACCTTTGTCCAGAGTGGAATGCCTCCCCGGCTCCCGGCACATGATCAGTGCATGCTCAGTCACGATATCAGTGCCTGCTCAGCCACGTGATCACTGACGGCACAGTCACGTGATCAGCGCCTCTCAGTCACGTGATCACCGTATGATAAACACGTGATCAGTGAACGACCAGCCACGTGATCACTGCATGCGCAGTCAGGTGGTCAGTTCCTGATCAGCCACCTGATCAGTGCGTGCACAGTCCCCTGATCAGCGCCTGTCAGTCACTGATCACTGCCTGATAAACACGTGATCAGTGCCCGAACAGCCACGTCATCAGTGCATGCGCAGTCACGTGATCAGTGCATGATAGCCACGTGATCAGTGCGTGCACAGTCCCATGATCAGCGCCTGTCAGTCACTGATCATTGCCTGATAAACACGTGATCAGTGCATGATGAGCCATGTGATCAGTGCCTGATCAGCCACGTCATCAGTGCATGCGCAGTCACGTCATCAGTGCATGATAGCCACGTGATCAGTGCATGCTCAGTCACGTGATCTGGACTTGATCAGCCACGTGATCAGTGCCTGCAGAGTCACGTGATCAGGGCCTGCTGAGCTGCGTGATTCCTGCCGGCTCATCTGCATGACAATTGCCATCTGAGCTGCGTGATTCCTGTCGGCTCATCTGCTTGACAATTGCCAGCTGAGCTGCGTGATTCCTGCCTGGTCACGTGCTTGATTATTGCCAGTTGAGCAGCATGATTCGTCACTGCTGAGCTCCATGCTTATTGCCTGCTGATTGCGTGGTTCGTGTCTGCTCAGCTCTTTGAGTATTGCCTCCTGAGGTCCCTGTTCGGTCGCCACCTGCCGGGGACCAGCCCCAACTGATCCAGGGTATTCGAAGGAGAGATGGCCTAGGCGACTATTTATATGCTAATCAGAGATGTCAAGAATAATAGTATGAGGAGAGCTCAGTAGGAAAATTCGGTGGAGAAAAGAGACTGAGTAGCTTGGTTTACGCGGAAGACCAATCAAACTTCAAGACAAGAAGTTTGCACCACTTACGTAGGCCGCAGGCGCCCTCTCGAATAGCGAAAGGTGCCTCACCCTAGACACCTTCTCGAGTGGGTCTTAGCAGCCCAGGCATAATTAGTAAGCGTGGTGGGTTCCGCGCTCCAGATGGAGACTCAGCTGGAAGTTAAAGGGAAGAATGACAAGGAACTTTATGAATTGGAGCTGTAAGTTAACTCTTTGACAGAGAGAGCGAGATGGTGGTGGGGGACAGCCCCCAGTGAAATCAGAGGTGAGAGCACAAAGCAATACAGTAGGCAGACTCCGGTTTTTTGGGGGGAGATGCTCGAGAATATCCGGGTGGACTCCTGAGGCTCGATCCCGCATTTGCGTATGCCGAGCCTCCTTCCTCATGACCTTTGTCCAGAGTGGAATGCCTCCCCGGCTCCCGGCACATGATCAGTGCATGCTCAGTCACGATATCAGTGCCTGCTCAGCCACGTGATCACTGACGGCACAGTCACGTGATCAGCGCCTCTCAGTCACGTGATCACCGTATGATAAACACGTGATCAGTGAACGACCAGCCACGTGATCACTGCATGCGCGGTCAGGTGGTCAGTTCCTGATCAGCCACCTGATCAGTGCGTGCACAGTCCCCTGATCAGCGCCTGTCAGTCACTGATCACTGCCTGATAAACACGTGATCAGTGCCCGAACAGCCACGTCATCAGTGCATGCGCAGTCACGTGATCAGTGCATGATAGCCACGTGATCAGTGCGTGCACAGTCCCATGATCAGCGCCTGTCAGTCACTGATCATTGCCTGATAAACACGTGATCAGTGCATGATGAGCCATGTGATCAGTGCCTGATCAGCCACGTCATCAGTGCATGCGCAGTCACGTCATCAGTGCATGATAGCCACGTGATCAGTGCATGCTCAGGCACGTGATCTCTGACGGCACAGTCACGTGATCAGCGCCTCTCAGTCACGTGATCACCGTATGATAAACACGTGATCAGTGAACGACCAGCCACGTGATCACTGCATGCGCGGTCAGGTGGTCAGTTCCTGATCAGCCACCTGATCAGTGCGTGCACAGTCCCCTGATCAGCACCTGTCAGTCACTGATCACTGCCTGATAAACACGTGATCAGTGCCCGAACAGCCACGTCATCAGTGCATGCGCAGTCACGTGATCAGTGCATGATAGCCACGTGATCAGTGCGTGCACAGTCCCATGAGCAGCGCCTGTCCGTCACTGATCATTGCCTGATAAACAAGTGATCAGTGCATGATGAGCCATGTGATCAGTGCCTGATCAGCCACGTCATCAGTGCATGCCCAGTCACGTCATCAGTGCATGATAGCCACGTGATCAGTGCATGCTCAGTCACGTGATCTGGACTTGATCAGCCACGTGATCAGTGCCTGCAGAGTCACGTGATCAGGGCCTGCTGAGCTGCGTGATTCCTGCCGGCTCATCTGCATGACAATTGCCAGCTGAGCTGCGTGATTCCTGTCGGCTCATCTGCTTGACAATTGCCAGCTGAGCTGCGTGATTCCTGCCTGGTCACGTGCTTGATTATTGCCAGTTGAGCAGCATGATTCGTCACTGCTGAGCTCCATGCTTATTGATTGCTGATTGCGTGGTTCGTGTCTGCTCAGCTCTTTGAGTATTGCCTCCTGAGGTCCCTGTTCGGTCGCCACCTGCCGGGGACCAGCCCCAACTGATCCAGGGTATTCGAAGGAGAGATGGCCTAGGCGACTATTTATATGCTAATCAGAGATGTCAAGAATAATAGTATGAGGAGAGCTCAGTAGGAAAATTCGGTGGAGAAAAGAGACTGAGTAGCTTGGTTTACGCGGAAGACCAATCAAACTTCAAGACAAGAAGTTTGCACCACTTACGTAGGCCGCAGGCGCCTCTCGAATAGCGAAAGGTGCCTCACCCTAGACACCTTCTCGAGTGGGTCTTAGCAGCCCAGGCATAATTAGTAAGCGTGGTGGGTTCCGCGCTCCAGATGGAGACTCAGCTGGAAGTTAAAGGGAAGAATGACAAGGAACTTTATGAATTGGAGCTGTAAGTTAACTCTTTGACAGAGAGAGCGAGATGGTGGTGGGGGACAGCCCCAGTGAAATCAGAGGTGAGAGCACAAAGCAATACAGTAGGCAGACTCCGGTTTTTTTGGGGGGAGATGCTCGAGAATATCCGGGTGGACTCCTGAGGCTCGATCCCGCATTTGCGTATGCCGAGCCTCCTTCCTCATGACCTTTGTCCAGAGTGGAATGCCTCCCCGGCTCCCGGCACATGATCAGTGCATGCTCAGTCACGATATCAGTGCCTGCTCAGCCACGTGATCACTGACGGCACAGTCACGTGATCAGCGCCTCTCAGTCACGTGATCACCGTATGATAAACACGTGATCAGTGAACGACCAGCCACGTGATCACTGCATGCGCAGTCAGGTGGTCAGTTCCTGATCAGCCACCTGATCAGTGCGTGCACAGTCCCCTGATCAGCGCCTGTCAGTCACTGATCACTGCCTGATAAACACGTGATCAGTGCCCGAACAGCCACGTCATCAGTGCATGCGCAGTCACGTGATCAGTGCATGATAGCCACGTGATCAGTGCGTGCACAGTCCCATGATCAGCGCCTGTCAGTCACTGATCATTGCCTGATAAACACGTGATCAGTGCATGATGAGCCATGTGATCAGTGCCTGATCAGCCACGTCATCAGTGCATGCGCAGTCACGTCATCAGTGCATGATAGCCACGTGATCAGTGCATGCTCAGTCACGTGATCTGGACTTGATCAGCCACGTGATCAGTGCCTGCAGAGTCACGTGATCAGGGCCTGCTGAGCTGCGTGATTCCTGCCGGCTCATCTGCATGACAATTGCCATCTGAGCTGCGTGATTCCTGTCGGCTCATCTGCTTGACAATTGCCAGCTGAGCTGCGTGATTCCTGCCTGGTCACGTGCTTGATTATTGCCAGTTGAGCAGCATGATTCGTCACTGCTGAGCTCCATGCTTATTGCCTGCTGATTGCGTGGTTCGTGTCTGCTCAGCTCTTTGAGTATTGCCTCCTGAGGTCCCTGTTCGGTCGCCACCTGCCGGGGACCAGCCCCAACTGATCCAGGGTATTCGAAGGAGAGATGGCCTAGGCGACTATTTATATGCTAATCAGAGATGTCAAGAATAATAGTATGAGGAGAGCTCAGTAGGAAAATTCGGTGGAGAAAAGAGACTGAGTAGCTTGGTTTACGCGGAAGACCAATCAAACTTCAAGACAAGAAGTTTGCACCACTTACGTAGGCCGCAGGCGCCCTCTCGAATAGCGAAAGGTGCCTCACCCTAGACACCTTCTCGAGTGGGTCTTAGCAGCCCAGGCATAATTAGTAAGCGTGGTGGGTTCCGCGCTCCAGATGGAGACTCAGCTGGAAGTTAAAGGGAAGAATGACAAGGAACTTTATGAATTGGAGCTGTAAGTTAACTCTTTGACAGAGAGAGCGAGATGGTGGTGGGGGACAGCCCCCAGTGAAATCAGAGGTGAGAGCACAAAGCAATACAGTAGGCAGACTCCGGTTTTTTGGGGGAGATGCTCGAGAATATCCGGGTGGACTCCTGAGGCTCGATCCCGCATTTGCGTATGCCGAGCCTCCTTCCTCATGACCTTTGTCCAGAGTGGAATGCCTCCCCGGCTCCCGGCACATGATCAGTGCATGCTCAGTCACGATATCAGTGCCTGCTCAGCCACGTGATCACTGACGGCACAGTCACGTGATCAGCGCCTCTCAGTCACGTGATCACCGTATGATAAACACGTGATCAGTGAACGACCAGCCACGTGATCACTGCATGCGCGGTCAGGTGGTCAGTTCCTGATCAGCCACCTGATCAGTGCGTGCACAGTCCCCTGATCAGCGCCTGTCAGTCACTGATCACTGCCTGATAAACACGTGATCAGTGCCCGAACAGCCACGTCATCAGTGCATGCGCAGTCACGTGATCAGTGCATGATAGCCACGTGATCAGTGCGTGCACAGTCCCATGATCAGCGCCTGTCAGTCACTGATCATTGCCTGATAAACACGTGATCAGTGCATGATGAGCCATGTGATCAGTGCCTGATCAGCCACGTCATCAGTGCATGCGCAGTCACGTCATCAGTGCATGATAGCCACGTGATCAGTGCATGCTCAGTCACGTGATCACGGCACAGTCACGTGATCAGCGCCTCTCAGTCACGTGATCACCGTATGATAAACACGTGATCAGTGAACGACCAGCCACGTGATCACTGCATGCGCGGTCAGGTGGTCAGTTCCTGATCAGCCACCTGATCAGTGCGTGCACAGTCCCCTGATCAGCGCCTGTCAGTCACTGATCACTGCCTGATAAACACGTGATCAGTGCCCGAACAGCCACGTCATCAGTGCATGCGCAGTCACGTGATCAGTGCATGATAGCCACGTGATCAGTGCGTGCACAGTCCCATGATCAGCGCCTGTCAGTCACTGATCATTGCCTGATAAACACGTGATCAGTGCATGATGAGCCATGTGATCAGTGCCTGATCAGCCACGTCATCAGTGCATGCGCAGTCACGTCATCAGTGCATGATAGCCACGTGATCAGTGCATGCTCAGTCACGTGATCTGGACTTGATCAGCCACGTGATCAGTGCCTGCAGAGTCACGTGATCAGGGCCTGCTGAGCTGCGTGATTCCTGCCGGCTCATCTGCATGACAATTGCCATCTGAGCTGCGTGATTCCTGTCGGCTCATCTGCTTGACAATTGCCAGCTGAGCTGCGTGATTCCTGCCTGGTCACGTGCTTGATTATTGCCAGTTGAGCAGCATGATTCGTCACTGCTGAGCTCCATGCTTATTGCCTGCTGATTGCGTGGTTCGTGTCTGCTCAGCTCTTTGAGTATTGCCTCCTGAGGTCCCTGTTCGGTCGCCACCTGCCGGGGACCAGCCCCAACTGATCCAGGGTATTCGAAGGAGAGATGGCCTAGGCGACTATTTATATGCTAATCAGAGATGTCAAGAATAATAGTATGAGGAGAGCTCAGTAGGAAAATTCGGTGGAGAAAAGAGACTGAGTAGCTTGGTTTACGCGGAAGACCAATCAAACTTCAAGACAAGAAGTTTGCACCACTTACGTAGGCCGCAGGCGCCCTCTCGAATAGCGAAAGGTGCCTCACCCTAGACACCTTCTCGAGTGGGTCTTAGCAGCCCAGGCATAATTAGTAAGCGTGGTGGGTTCCGCGCTCCAGATGGAGACTCAGCTGGAAGTTAAAGGGAAGAATGACAAGGAACTTTATGAATTGGAGCTGTAAGTTAACTCTTTGACAGAGAGAGCGAGATGGTGGTGGGGGACAGCCCCAGTGAAATCAGAGGTGAGAGCACAAAGCAATACAGTAGGCAGACTCCGGTTTTTTGGGGGGAGATGCTCGAGAATATCCGGGTGGACTCCTGAGGCTCGATCCCGCATTTGCGTATGCCGAGCCTCCTTCCTCATGACCTTTGTCCAGAGTGGAATGCCTCCCCGGCTCCCGGCACATGATCAGTGCATGCTCAGTCACGATATCAGTGCCTGCTCAGCCACGTGATCACTGACGGCACAGTCACGTGATCAGCGCCTCTCAGTCACGTGATCACCGTATGATAAACACGTGATCAGTGAACGACCAGCCACGTGATCACTGCATGCGCAGTCAGGTGGTCAGTTCCTGATCAGCCACCTGATCAGTGCGTGCACAGTCCCCTGATCAGCGCCTGTCAGTCACTGATCACTGCCTGATAAACACGTGATCAGTGCCCGAACAGCCACGTCATCAGTGCATGCGCAGTCACGTGATCAGTGCATGATAGCCACGTGATCAGTGCGTGCACAGTCCCATGATCAGCGCCTGTCAGTCACTGATCATTGCCTGATAAACACGTGATCAGTGCATGATGAGCCATGTGATCAGTGCCTGATCAGCCACGTCATCAGTGCATGCGCAGTCACGTCATCAGTGCATGATAGCCACGTGATCAGTGCATGCTCAGTCACGTGATCTGGACTTGATCAGCCACGTGATCAGTGCCTGCAGAGTCACGTGATCAGGGCCTGCTGAGCTGCGTGATTCCTGCCGGCTCATCTGCATGACAATTGCCATCTGAGCTGCGTGATTCCTGTCGGCTCATCTGCTTGACAATTGCCAGCTGAGCTGCGTGATTCCTGCCTGGTCACGTGCTTGATTATTGCCAGTTGAGCAGCATGATTCGTCACTGCTGAGCTCCATGCTTATTGCCTGCTGATTGCGTGGTTCGTGTCTGCTCAGCTCTTTGAGTATTGCCTCCTGAGGTCCCTGTTCGGTCGCCACCTGCCGGGGACCAGCCCCAACTGATCCAGGGTATTCGAAGGAGAGATGGCCTAGGCGACTATTTATATGCTAATCAGAGATGTCAAGAATAATAGTATGAGGAGAGCTCAGTAGGAAAATTCGGTGGAGAAAAGAGACTGAGTAGCTTGGTTTACGCGGAAGACCAATCAAACTTCAAGACAAGAAGTTTGCACCACTTACGTAGGCCGCAGGCGCCCTCTCGAATAGCGAAAGGTGCCTCACCCTAGACACCTTCTCGAGTGGGTCTTAGCAGCCCAGGCATAATTAGTAAGCGTGGTGGGTTCCGCGCTCCAGATGGAGACTCAGCTGGAAGTTAAAGGGAAGAATGACAAGGAACTTTATGAATTGGAGCTGTAAGTTAACTCTTTGACAGAGAGAGCGAGATGGTGGTGGGGGACAGCCCCCAGTGAAATCAGAGGTGAGAGCACAAAGCAATACAGTAGGCAGACTCCGGTTTTTTGGGGGGAGATGCTCGAGAATATCCGGGTGGACTCCTGAGGCTCGATCCCGCATTTGCGTATGCCGAGCCTCCTTCCTCATGACCTTTGTCCAGAGTGGAATGCCTCCCCGGCTCCCGGCACATGATCAGTGCATGCTCAGTCACGATATCAGTGCCTGCTCAGCCACGTGATCACTGACGGCACAGTCACGTGATCAGCGCCTCTCAGTCACGTGATCACCGTATGATAAACACGTGATCAGTGAACGACCAGCCACGTGATCACTGCATGCGCGGTCAGGTGGTCAGTTCCTGATCAGCCACCTGATCAGTGCGTGCACAGTCCCCTGATCAGCGCCTGTCAGTCACTGATCACTGCCTGATAAACACGTGATCAGTGCCCGAACAGCCACGTCATCAGTGCATGCGCAGTCACGTGATCAGTGCATGATAGCCACGTGATCAGTGCGTGCACAGTCCCATGATCAGCGCCTGTCAGTCACTGATCATTGCCTGATAAACACGTGATCAGTGCATGATGAGCCATGTGATCAGTGCCTGATCAGCCACGTCATCAGTGCATGCGCAGTCACGTCATCAGTGCATGATAGCCACGTGATCAGTGCATGCTCAGTCACGTGATCACCAGGCACAGTCACGTGATCAGCGCCTCTCAGTCACGTGATCACCGTATGATAAACACGTGATCAGTGAACGACCAGCCACGTGATCACTGCATGCGCGGTCAGGTGGTCAGTTCCTGATCAGCCACCTGATCAGTGCGTGCACAGTCCCCTGATCAGCGCCTGTCAGTCACTGATCACTGCCTGATAAACACGTGATCAGTGCCCGAACAGCCACGTCATCAGTGCATGCGCAGTCACGTGATCAGTGCATGATAGCCACGTGATCAGTGCGTGCACAGTCCCATGATCAGCGCCTGTCAGTCACTGATCATTGCCTGATAAACACGTGATCAGTGCATGATGAGCCATGTGATCAGTGCCTGATCAGCCACGTCATCAGTGCATGCGCAGTCACGTCATCAGTGCATGATAGCCACGTGATCAGTGCATGCTCAGTCACGTGATCTGGACTTGATCAGCCACGTGATCAGTGCCTGCAGAGTCACGTGATCAGGGCCTGCTGAGCTGCGTGATTCCTGCCGGCTCATCTGCATGACAATTGCCATCTGAGCTGCGTGATTCCTGTCGGCTCATCTGCTTGACAATTGCCAGCTGAGCTGCGTGATTCCTGCCTGGTCACGTGCTTGATTATTGCCAGTTGAGCAGCATGATTCGTCACTGCTGAGCTCCATGCTTATTGCCTGCTGATTGCGTGGTTCGTGTCTGCTCAGCTCTTTGAGTATTGCCTCCTGAGGTCCCTGTTCGGTCGCCACCTGCCGGGGACCAGCCCCAACTGATCCAGGGTATTCGAAGGAGAGATGGCCTAGGCGACTATTTATATGCTAATCAGAGATGTCAAGAATAATAGTATGAGGAGAGCTCAGTAGGAAAATTCGGTGGAGAAAAGAGACTGAGTAGCTTGGTTTACGCGGAAGACCAATCAAACTTCAAGACAAGAAGTTTGCACCACTTACGTAGGCCGCAGGCGCCCTCTCGAATAGCGAAAGGTGCCTCACCCTAGACACCTTCTCGAGTGGGTCTTAGCAGCCCAGGCATAATTAGTAAGCGTGGTGGGTTCCGCGCTCCAGATGGAGACTCAGCTGGAAGTTAAAGGGAAGAATGACAAGGAACTTTATGAATTGGAGCTGTAAGTTAACTCTTTGACAGAGAGAGCGAGATGGTGGTGGGGGACAGCCCCAGTGAAATCAGAGGTGAGAGCACAAAGCAATACAGTAGGCAGACTCCGGTTTTTTGGGGGGAGATGCTCGAGAATATCCGGGTGGACTCCTGAGGCTCGATCCCGCATTTGCGTATGCCGAGCCTCCTTCCTCATGACCTTTGTCCAGAGTGGAATGCCTCCCCGGCTCCCGGCACATGATCAGTGCATGCTCAGTCACGATATCAGTGCCTGCTCAGCCACGTGATCACTGACGGCACAGTCACGTGATCAGCGCCTCTCAGTCACGTGATCACCGTATGATAAACACGTGATCAGTGAACGACCAGCCACGTGATCACTGCATGCGCAGTCAGGTGGTCAGTTCCTGATCAGCCACCTGATCAGTGCGTGCACAGTCCCCTGATCAGCGCCTGTCAGTCACTGATCACTGCCTGATAAACACGTGATCAGTGCCCGAACAGCCACGTCATCAGTGCATGCGCAGTCACGTGATCAGTGCATGATAGCCACGTGATCAGTGCGTGCACAGTCCCATGATCAGCGCCTGTCAGTCACTGATCATTGCCTGATAAACACGTGATCAGTGCATGATGAGCCATGTGATCAGTGCCTGATCAGCCACGTCATCAGTGCATGCGCAGTCACGTCATCAGTGCATGATAGCCACGTGATCAGTGCATGCTCAGTCACGTGATCTGGACTTGATCAGCCACGTGATCAGTGCCTGCAGAGTCACGTGATCAGGGCCTGCTGAGCTGCGTGATTCCTGCCGGCTCATCTGCATGACAATTGCCATCTGAGCTGCGTGATTCCTGTCGGCTCATCTGCTTGACAATTGCCAGCTGAGCTGCGTGATTCCTGCCTGGTCACGTGCTTGATTATTGCCAGTTGAGCAGCATGATTCGTCACTGCTGAGCTCCATGCTTATTGCCTGCTGATTGCGTGGTTCGTGTCTGCTCAGCTCTTTGAGTATTGCCTCCTGAGGTCCCTGTTCGGTCGCCACCTGCCGGGGACCAGCCCCAACTGATCCAGGGTATTCGAAGGAGAGATGGCCTAGGCGACTATTTATATGCTAATCAGAGATGTCAAGAATAATAGTATGAGGAGAGCTCAGTAGGAAAATTCGGTGGAGAAAAGAGACTGAGTAGCTTGGTTTACGCGGAAGACCAATCAAACTTCAAGACAAGAAGTTTGCACCACTTACGTAGGCCGCAGGCGCCCTCTCGAATAGCGAAAGGTGCCTCACCCTAGACACCTTCTCGAGTGGGTCTTAGCAGCCCAGGCATAATTAGTAAGCGTGGTGGGTTCCGCGCTCCAGATGGAGACTCAGCTGGAAGTTAAAGGGAAGAATGACAAGGAACTTTATGAATTGGAGCTGTAAGTTAACTCTTTGACAGAGAGAGCGAGATGGTGGTGGGGGACAGCCCCCAGTGAAATCAGAGGTGAGAGCACAAAGCAATACAGTAGGCAGACTCCGGTTTTTTGGGGGGAGATGCTCGAGAATATCCGGGTGGACTCCTGAGGCTCGATCCCGCATTTGCGTATGCCGAGCCTCCTTCCTCATGACCTTTGTCCAGAGTGGAATGCCTCCCCGGCTCCCGGCACATGATCAGTGCATGCTCAGTCACGATATCAGTGCCTGCTCAGCCACGTGATCACTGACGGCACAGTCACGTGATCAGCGCCTCTCAGTCACGTGATCACCGTATGATAAACACGTGATCAGTGAACGACCAGCCACGTGATCACTGCATGCGCAGTCAGGTGGTCAGTTCCTGATCAGCCACCTGATCAGTGCGTGCACAGTCCCCTGATCAGCGCCTGTCAGTCACTGATCACTGCCTGATAAACACGTGATCAGTGCCCGAACAGCCACGTCATCAGTGCATGCGCAGTCACGTGATCAGTGCATGATAGCCACGTGATCAGTGCGTGCACAGTCCCATGATCAGCGCCTGTCAGTCACTGATCATTGCCTGATAAACACGTGATCAGTGCATGATGAGCCATGTGATCAGTGCCTGATCAGCCACGTCATCAGTGCATGCGCAGTCACGTCATCAGTGCATGATAGCCACGTGATCAGTGCATGCTCAGTCACGTGATCTGGACTTGATCAGCCACGTGATCAGTGCCTGCAGAGTCACGTGATCAGGGCCTGCTGAGCTGCGTGATTCCTGCCGGCTCATCTGCATGACAATTGCCATCTGAGCTGCGTGATTCCTGTCGGCTCATCTGCTTGACAATTGCCAGCTGAGCTGCGTGATTCCTGCCTGGTCACGTGCTTGATTATTGCCAGTTGAGCAGCATGATTCGTCACTGCTGAGCTCCATGCTTATTGCCTGCTGATTGCGTGGTTCGTGTCTGCTCAGCTCTTTGAGTATTGCCTCCTGAGGTCCCTGTTCGGTCGCCACCTGCCGGGGACCAGCCCCAACTGATCCAGGGTATTCGAAGGAGAGATGGCCTAGGCGACTATTTATATGCTAATCAGAGATGTCAAGAATAATAGTATGAGGAGAGCTCAGTAGGAAAATTCGGTGGAGAAAAGAGACTGAGTAGCTTGGTTTACGCGGAAGACCAATCAAACTTCAAGACAAGAAGTTTGCACCACTTACGTAGGCCGCAGGCGCCCTCTCGAATAGCGAAAGGTGCCTCACCCTAGACACCTTCTCGAGTGGGTCTTAGCAGCCCAGGCATAATTAGTAAGCGTGGTGGGTTCCGCGCTCCAGATGGAGACTCAGCTGGAAGTTAAAGGGAAGAATGACAAGGAACTTTATGAATTGGAGCTGTAAGTTAACTCTTTGACAGAGAGAGCGAGATGGTGGTGGGGGACAGCCCCAGTGAAATCAGAGGTGAGAGCACAAAGCAATACAGTAGGCAGACTCCGGTTTTTTTGGGGGAGATGCTCGAGAATATCCGGGTGGACTCCTGAGGCTCGATCCCGCATTTGCGTATGCCGAGCCTCCTTCCTCATGACCTTTGTCCAGAGTGGAATGCCTCCCCGGCTCCCGGCACATGATCAGTGCATGCTCAGTCACGATATCAGTGCCTGCTCAGCCACGTGATCACTGACGGCACAGTCACGTGATCAGCGCCTCTCAGTCACGTGATCACCGTATGATAAACACGTGATCAGTGAACGACCAGCCACGTGATCACTGCATGCGCAGTCAGGTGGTCAGTTCCTGATCAGCCACCTGATCAGTGCGTGCACAGTCCCCTGATCAGCGCCTGTCAGTCACTGATCACTGCCTGATAAACACGTGATCAGTGCCCGAACAGCCACGTCATCAGTGCATGCGCAGTCACGTGATCAGTGCATGATAGCCACGTGATCAGTGCGTGCACAGTCCCATGATCAGCGCCTGTCAGTCACTGATCATTGCCTGATAAACACGTGATCAGTGCATGATGAGCCATGTGATCAGTGCCTGATCAGCCACGTCATCAGTGCATGCGCAGTCACGTCATCAGTGCATGATAGCCACGTGATCAGTGCATGCTCAGTCACGTGATCTGGACTTGATCAGCCACGTGATCAGTGCCTGCAGAGTCACGTGATCAGGGCCTGCTGAGCTGCGTGATTCCTGCCGGCTCATCTGCATGACAATTGCCATCTGAGCTGCGTGATTCCTGTCGGCTCATCTGCTTGACAATTGCCAGCTGAGCTGCGTGATTCCTGCCTGGTCACGTGCTTGATTATTGCCAGTTGAGCAGCATGATTCGTCACTGCTGAGCTCCATGCTTATTGCCTGCTGATTGCGTGGTTCGTGTCTGCTCAGCTCTTTGAGTATTGCCTCCTGAGGTCCCTGTTCGGTCGCCACCTGCCGGGGACCAGCCCCAACTGATCCAGGGTATTCGAAGGAGAGATGGCCTAGGCGACTATTTATATGCTAATCAGAGATGTCAAGAATAATAGTATGAGGAGAGCTCAGTAGGAAAATTCGGTGGAGAAAAGAGACTGAGTAGCTTGGTTTACGCGGAAGACCAATCAAACTTCAAGACAAGAAGTTTGCACCACTTACGTAGGCCGCAGGCGCCCTCTCGAATAGCGAAAGGTGCCTCACCCTAGACACCTTCTCGAGTGGGTCTTAGCAGCCCAGGCATAATTAGTAAGCGTGGTGGGTTCCGCGCTCCAGATGGAGACTCAGCTGGAAGTTAAAGGGAAGAATGACAAGGAACTTTATGAATTGGAGCTGTAAGTTAACTCTTTGACAGAGAGAGCGAGATGGTGGTGGGGGACAGCCCCCAGTGAAATCAGAGGTGAGAGCACAAAGCAATACAGTAGGCAGACTCTGGTTTTTTGGGGGGAGATGCTCGAGAATATCCGGGTGGACTCCTGAGGCTCGATCCCGCATTTGCGTATGCCGAGCCTCCTTCCTCATGACCTTTGTCCAGAGTGGAATGCCTCCCCGGCTCCCGGCACATGATCAGTGCATGCTCAGTCACGATATCAGTGCCTGCTCAGCCACGTGATCACTGACGGCACAGTCACGTGATCAGCGCCTCTCAGTCACGTGATCACCGTATGATAAACACGTGATCAGTGAACGACCAGCCACGTGATCACTGCATGCGCGGTTAGGTGGTCAGTTCCTGATCAGCCACCTGATCAGTGCGTGCACAGTCCCCTGATCAGCGCCTGTCAGTCACTGATCACTGCCTGATAAACACGTGATCAGTGCCCAAACAGCCACGTCATCAGTGCATGCGCAGTCACGTGATCAGTGCATGATAGCCACGTGATCAGTGCGTGCACAGTCCCATGATCAGCGCCTGTCAGTCACTGATCATTGCCTGAGAAACACGTGATCAGTGCATGATGAGCCATGTGATCAGTGCCTGATCAGCCACGTCATCAGTGCATGCGCAGTCACGTCATCAGTGCATGATAGCCACGTGATCAGTGCATGCTCAGTCACGTGATCACTAACGGCACAGTCACGTGATCAGCGCCTCTCAGTCACGTGATCACCGTATGATAAACACGTGATCAGTGAACGACCAGCCACGTGATCACTGCATGCGCGGTCAGGCGGTCAGTTCCTGATCAGCCACCTGATCAGTGCGTGCACAGTCCCCTGATCAGCACCTGTCAGTCACTGATCACTGCCTGATAAACACGTGATCAGTGCCCGAACAGCCACGTCATCAGTGCATGCGCAGTCACGTGATCAGTGCATGATAGCCACGTGATCAGTGCGTGCACAGTCCCATGATCAGCGCCTGTCAGTCACTGATCATTGCCTGATAAACACGTGATCAGTGCATGATGAGCCACGTGATCAGTGCCTGATCAGCCACGTCATCAGTGCATGCGCAGTCACGTCATCAGTGCATGATAGCCACGTGATCAGTGCATGCTCAGTCACGTGATCTGGACTTGATCAGCCACGTGATCAGTGCCTGCAGAGTCACGTGATCAGGGCCTGCTGAGCTGCGTGATTCCTGCCGGCTCATCTGCATGACAATTGCCATCTGAGCTGCGTGATTCCTGTCGGCTCATCTGCTTGACAATTGCCAGCTGAGCTGCGTGATTCCTGCCTGGTCACGTGCTTGATTATTGCCAGTTGAGCAGCATGATTCGTCACTGCTGAGCTCCATGCTTATTGCCTGCTGATTGCGTGGTTCGTGTCTGCTCAGCTCTTTGAGTATTGCCTCCTGAGGTCCCTGTTCGGTCGCCACCTGCCGGGGACCAGCCCCAACTGATCCAGGGTATTCGAAGGAGAGATGGCCTAGGCGACTATTTATATGCTAATCAGAGATGTCAAGAATAATAGTATGAGGAGAGCTCAGTAGGAAAATTCGGTGGAGAAAAGAGACTGAGTAGCTTGGTTTACGCGGAAGACCAATCAAACTTCAAGACAAGAAGTTTGCACCACTTACGTAGGCCGCAGGCGCCCTCTCGAATAGCGAAAGGTGCCTCACCCTAGACACCTTCTCGAGTGGGTCTTAGCAGCCCAGGCATAATTAGTAAGCGTGGTGGGTTCCGCGCTCCAGATGGAGACTCAGCTGGAAGTTAAAGGGAAGAATGACAAGGAACTTTATGAATTGGAGCTGTAAGTTAACTCTTTGACAGAGAGAGCGAGATGGTGGTGGGGGACAGCCCCAGTGAAATCAGAGGTGAGAGCACAAAGCAATACAGTAGGCAGACTCCGGTTTTTGTGGGGGAGATGCTCGAGAATATCCGGGTGGACTCCTGAGGCTCGATCCCGCATTTGCGTATGCCGAGCCTCCTTCCTCATGACCTTTGTCCAGAGTGGAATGCCTCCCCGGCTCCCGGCACATGATCAGTGCATGCTCAGTCACGATATCAGTGCCTGCTCAGCCACGTGATCACTGACGGCACAGTCACGTGATCAGCGCCTCTCAGTCACGTGATCACCGTATGATAAACACGTGATCAGTGAACGACCAGCCACGTGATCACTGCATGCGCAGTCAGGTGGTCAGTTCCTGATCAGCCACCTGATCAGTGCGTGCACAGTCCCCTGATCAGCGCCTGTCAGTCACTGATCACTGCCTGATAAACACGTGATCAGTGCCCGAACAGCCACGTCATCAGTGCATGCGCAGTCACGTGATCAGTGCATGATAGCCACGTGATCAGTGCGTGCACAGTCCCATGATCAGCGCCTGTCAGTCACTGATCATTGCCTGATAAACACGTGATCAGTGCATGATGAGCCATGTGATCAGTGCCTGATCAGCCACGTCATCAGTGCATGCGCAGTCACGTCATCAGTGCATGATAGCCACGTGATCAGTGCATGCTCAGTCACGTGATCTGGACTTGATCAGCCACGTGATCAGTGCCTGCAGAGTCACGTGATCAGGGCCTGCTGAGCTGCGTGATTCCTGCCGGCTCATCTGCATGACAATTGCCATCTGAGCTGCGTGATTCCTGTCGGCTCATCTGCTTGACAATTGCCAGCTGAGCTGCGTGATTCCTGCCTGGTCACGTGCTTGATTATTGCCAGTTGAGCAGCATGATTCGTCACTGCTGAGCTCCATGCTTATTGCCTGCTGATTGCGTGGTTCGTGTCTGCTCAGCTCTTTGAGTATTGCCTCCTGAGGTCCCTGTTCGGTCGCCACCTGCCGGGGACCAGCCCCAACTGATCCAGGGTATTCGAAGGAGAGATGGCCTAGGCGACTATTTATATGCTAATCAGAGATGTCAAGAATAATAGTATGAGGAGAGCTCAGTAGGAAAATTCGGTGGAGAAAAGAGACTGAGTAGCTTGGTTTACGCGGAAGACCAATCAAACTTCAAGACAAGAAGTTTGCACCACTTACGTAGGCCGCAGGCGCCCTCTCGAATAGCGAAAGGTGCCTCACCCTAGACACCTTCTCGAGTGGGTCTTAGCAGCCCAGGCATAATTAGTAAGCGTGGTGGGTTCCGCGCTCCAGATGGAGACTCAGCTGGAAGTTAAAGGGAAGAATGACAAGGAACTTTATGAATTGGAGCTGTAAGTTAACTCTTTGACAGAGAGAGCGAGATGGTGGTGGGGGACAGCCCCCAGTGAAATCAGAGGTGAGAGCACAAAGCAATACAGTAGGCAGACTCCGGTTTTTTGGGGGGAGATGCTCGAGAATATCCGGGTGGACTCCTGAGGCTCGATCCCGCATTTGCGTATGCCGAGCCTCCTTCCTCATGACCTTTGTCCAGAGTGGAATGCCTCCCCGGCTCCCGGCACATGATCAGTGCATGCTCAGTCACGATATCAGTGCCTGCTCAGCCACGTGATCACTGACGGCACAGTCACGTGATCAGCGCCTCTCAGTCACGTGATCACCGTATGATAAACACGTGATCAGTGAACGACCAGCCACGTGATCACTGCATGCGCGGTCAGGTGGTCAGTTCCTGATCAGCCACCTGATCAGTGCGTGCACAGTCCCCTGATCAGCGCCTGTCAGTCACTGATCACTGCCTGATAAACACGTGATCAGTGCCCGAACAGCCACGTCATCAGTGCATGCGCAGTCACGTGATCAGTGCATGATAGCCACGTGATCAGTGCGTGCACAGTCCCATGATCAGCGCCTGTCAGTCACTGATCATTGCCTGATAAACAAGTGATCAGTGCATGATGAGCCATGTGATCAGTTCCTGATCAGCCACGTCATCAGTGCATGCGCAGTCACGTCATCAGTGCATGGTAGCCACGTGATCAGTGCATGCTCAGTCACGTGATCACCAACGGCACAGTCACGTGATCAGCGCCTCTCAGTCACGTGATCACCGTATGATAAACACGTGATCAGTGAACGACCAGCCACGTGATCACTGCATGCGCGGTCAGGTGGTCAGTTCCTAATCAGCCACCTGATCAGTGCGTGCACAGTCCCCTGATCAGCGCCTGTCAGTCACTGAT
This sequence comes from Bos javanicus, assembly GCF_032452875.1. Taxonomy (NCBI): domain Eukaryota; kingdom Metazoa; phylum Chordata; class Mammalia; order Artiodactyla; family Bovidae; genus Bos; species Bos javanicus. The sequence goes on from NW_026894002.1 coordinate 72,900, forward strand.
CACTGCCTGATAAACACGTAATCAGTGCCCGAAGAGCCACGTCATCAGTGCATGCGCAGTCACGTGATCAGTGCATGATAGCCACGTGATCAGTGCGTGCACAGTCCCATGATCAGCGCCTGTCAGTCACTGATCATTGCCTGATAAACACGTGATCAGTGCATGATGAGCCATGTGATCAGTGCCTGATCAGCCCCGTCATCAGTGCATGCGCAGTCACGTCATCAGTGCATGATAGCCACGTGATCAGTGCATGCTCAGTCACGTGATCTGGACTTGATCAGCCACGTGATCAGTGCCTGCAGAGTCACGTGATCAGGGCCTGCTGAGCTGCGTGATTCCTGCCGGCTCATCTGCATGACAATTGCCATCTGAGCTGCGTGATTCCTGTCGGCTCATCTGCTTGACAATTGCCAGCTGAGCTGCGTGATTCCTGCCTGGTCACGTGCTTGATTATTGCCAGTTGAGCAGCATGATTCGTCACTGCTGAGCTCCATGCTTATTGCCTGCTGATTGCGTGGTTCGTGTCTGCTCAGCTCTTTGAGTATCGCCTCCTGAGGTCCCTGTTCGGTCGCCACCTGCCGGGGACCAGCCCCAACTGATCCAGGGTATTCGAAGGAGAGATGGCCTAGGCGACTATTTATATGCTAATCAGAGATGTCAAGAATAATAGTATGAGGAGAGCTCAGTAGGAAAATTCGGTGGAGAAAAGAGACTGAGTAGCTTGGTTTACGCGGAAGACCAATCAAACTTCAAGACAAGAAGTTTGCACCACTTACGTAGGCCGCAGGCGCCCTCTCGAATAGCGAAAGGTGCCTCACCCTAGACACCTTCTCGAGTGGGTCTTAGCAGCCCAGGAATAATTAGTAAGCGTGGTGGGTTCCGCGCTCCAGATGGAGACTCAGCTGGAAGTTAAAGGGAAGAATGACAAGGAACTTTATGAATTGGAGCTGTAAGTTAACTCTTTGACAGAGAGAGCGAGATGGTGGTGGGGGACAGCCCCCAGTGAAATCAGAGGTGAGGGCACAAAGCAATACAGTAGGCAGACTCTGGTTTTTTTGGTGGGGAGATGCTCGAGAATATCCGGGTGGACTCCTGAGGCTCGATTCCGCATTTGCGTATGCCGAGCCTCCTTCCTCATGACCTTTGTCCAGAGTGGAATGCCTCCCCGGCTCCCGACACATGATCAGTGCATGCTCAGTCACGATATCAGTGCCTGCTCAGCCACGTGATCACTGACGGCACAGTCACGTGATCAGCGCCTCTCAGTCACGTGATCACCGTATGATAAACACGTGATCAGTGAACGACCAGCCACGTGGTCACTGCATGCGCGGTCAGGCGGTCAGTTCCTGATCAGCCACCTGATCAGTGCGTGCACAGTCCCCTGATCAGCGCCTGTCAGTCACTGATCACTGCCTGATAAACACGTGATCAGAGCCCGAACAGCCACGTCATCAGTGCATGCGCAGTCACGTGATCAGTGCATGATAGCCACGTGATCAGTGCGTGCACAGTCCCATGATCAGCGCCTGTCAGTCACTGATCATTGCCTGAGAAACACGTGATCAGTGCATGATGAGCCATGTGATCAGTGCCAGATCAGCCACGTCATCAGTGCATGCGCAGTCACGTCATCAGTGCATGATAGCCACGTGATCAGTGCATGCTCAGTCACGTGATCTGGACTTGATCAGCCACGTGATCAGTGCCTGCAGAGTCACGTGATCAGGGCCTGCTGAGCTGCGTGATTCCTGCCGGCTCATCTGCATGACAATTGCCTTCTGAGCTGCGTGATTCCTGTCGGCTCATCTGCTTGACAATTGCCAGCTGAGCTGCGTGATTCCTGCCTGGTCACGTGCTTGATTATTGCCAGTTGAGCAGCATGATTCGTCACTGCTGAGCTCCATGCTTATTGCCTGCTGATTGCGTGGTTCGTGTCTGCTCAGCTCTTTGAGTATCGCCTCCTGAGGTCCCTGTTCGGTGGCCACCTGCCGGGGACCAGCCCCAACTGATCCAGGGTATTCGAAGGAGAGATGGCCTAGGCGACTATTTATATGCTAATCAGAGATGTCAAGAATAATAGTATGAGGAGAGCTCAGTAGGAAAATTCGGTGGAGAAAAGAGACTGAGTGGCTTGGTTTACGCGGAAGACCAATCAAACTTCAAGACAAGAAGTTTGCACCACTTACGTAGGCCGCAGGCCCCCTCTCGAATAGCGAAAGGTGCCTCACCCTAGACACCTTCTCGAGTGGGTCTTAGCAGCCCAGGCATAATTAGTAAGCGTGGTGGGTTCCGCGCTGCAGATGGAGACTCAGCTGGAAGTTAAAGGGAAGAATGACAAGGAACTATGAATTGGAGCTGTAAGTTAACTCTTTGACAGAGAGAGCGAGATGGTGGTGGGGACAGCCCCCAGTGAAATCAGAGGTGAGAGCACAAAGCAATACAGTAGGCAGACTCTGGTTTTTTGGGGGGAGATGCTCGAGAATATCCGGGTGGACTCCTGAGGCTCGATCCCGCTTTTGCGTATGCCGAGCCTCCTTCCTCATGACCTTTGTCCAGAGTGGAATGCCTCCCCGGCTCCCGGCACATGATCAGTGCATGCTCAGTCACGATATCAGTGCCTGCTCAGCCACATGATCACTGACGGCACAGTCACGTGATCAGCGCCTCTCAGTCACGAGATCACCGTATGATAAACACGTGATCAGTGAACGACCAGCCACGTGATCACTGCATGTGCGGTCAGGTGGTCAGTTCCTGATCAGCCACCTGATCAGTGCGTGCACAGTCCCCTGATCAGCGCCTGTCAGTCACTGATCACTGCCTGATAAACACGTGATCAGTGCCCGAACAGCCACGTCATCAGTGCATGCGCAGTCACGTGATCAGTGCATGATAGCCACGTGATCAGTGCGTGCACAGTCCCATGATCAGCGCCTGTCAGTCACTGATCATTGCCTGATAAACACGTGATCAGTGCATGATGAGCCATTTGATCAGTGCCTGATCAGCCACGTCATCATTGCATGCGCAGTCACGTCATCAGTGCATGATAGCCACGTGATCAGTGCATGCTCAGTCACGTGATCTGGACTTGATGAGCCACGTGATCAGTGCCTGCAGAGTCACGTGATCAGGGCCTGCTGAGCTGCGTGATACCTGCCGGCTCATCTGCTTGACAATTGCCAGCTGAGCTGCGTGATTCCTGCCTGCTCACGTGCTTGATTATTGCCAGTGGAGCAGCATGATTCGTCACTGCTGAGCTCCATGCTTATTGCCTGCTGATTGCGTGGTTCGTGTCTGCTCAGCTCTTTGAGTATTGCCTTCTGAGGTCCCTGTTCGGTCGCCACCTGCCGGGACCAGCCCCAACTGATCCAGGGTATTCGAAGGAGAGATGGCCTAGGCGACTATTTATATGCTAATCAGAGATGTCAAGAATAATAGTATGAGGAGAGCTCAGTAGGAAAATTCGGTGGAGAAAAGAGACTGAGTAGCTTGGTTTACGCGGAAGACCAATCAAACTTCAAGACAAGAAGTTTGCACCACTTACGTAGGCCGCAGGCGCCCTCTCGAATAGCGAAAGGTGCCTCACCCTAGACACCTTCTCGAGTGGGTCTTAGCAGCCCAGGAATAATTAGTAAGCGTGGTGGGTTCCGCGCTCCAGATGGAGACTCAGCTGGAAGTTAAAGGGAAGAATGACAAGGAACTTTATGAATTGGAGCTGTAAGTTAACTCTTTGACAGAGAGAGCGAGATGGTGGTGGGGGACAGCCCCCAGTGAAATCAGAGGTGAGAGCACAAAGCAATACAGTAGGCAGACTCTGGTTTTTTGGGGGGAGATGCTCGAAAATATCCGGGTGGACTCCTGAGGCTCGATCCCGCATTTGCGTAGGCCGAGCCTCCTTCCTCATGACCTTTGTCCAGAGTGGAATGCCTCCCCGGCTCCCGGCACATGATCAGTGCATGCTCAGTCACGATATCAGTGCCTGCTCAGCCACATGATCACTGACGGCACAGTCACGTGATCAGGGCCTCTCAGTCACGTGATCACCGTGTGATAAACACGTGATCAGTGAACGACCAGCCACGTGATCACTGCATGTGCGGTCAGGTGGTCAGTTCCTGATCAGCCACCTGATCAGTGCGTGCACAGTCCCCTGATCAGCGCCTGTCAGTCACTGATCACTGCCTGATAAACACGTGATCAGTGCCCGAACAGCCACGTCATCAGTGCATGCGCAGTCACGTGATCAGTGCATGATAGCCACGTGATCAGTGCGTGCACAGTCCCATGATCAGCGCCTGTCAGTCACTGATCATTGCCTGATAAACACGTGATCAGTGCATGATGAGCCATGTGATCAGTGCCTGATCAGCCACGTCATCAGTGCATGATAGCCACGTGATCAGTGCATGCTCAGTCACGTGATCTGGACTTGATCAGCCACGTGATCAGTGCCTGCAGAGTCACGTGATCAGGGCCTGCTGAGCTGCGTGATACCTGCCGGCTCATCTGCTTGACAATTGCCAGCTGAGCTGCGTGATTCCTGCCTGGTCACGTGCTTGATTATTGCCAGTGGAGCAGCATGATTCGTCACTGCTGAGCTCCATGCTTATTGCCTGCTGATTGCGTGGTTCGTGTCTGCTCAGCTCTTTGAGTATCGCCTCCTGAGGTCCCTGTTCGGTGGCCACCTGCCGGGGACCAGCCCCAACTGATCCAGGGTATTTGAAGGAGAGATGGCCTAGGCGACTATTTATATGCTAATCAGAGATGTCAAGAATAAGAGTATGAGGAGAGCTCAGTAGGAAAATTCGGTGGAGAAAAGAGACTGAGTAGCTTGGTTTACGCGGAAGACCAATCAAACTTCAAGACAAGAAGTTTGCACCACTTACGTAGGCCGCAGGCGCCCTCTCGAATAGCGAAAGGTACCTCACCCTAGACACCTTCTCGAGTGGGTCTTAGCAGCCCAGGCATAATTAGTAAGCGTGGTGGGTTCCGCGCTCCAGATGGAGACTCAGCTGGAAGTTAAAGGGAAGAATGACAAGGAACTTTATGAATTGCAGCTGTAAGTTAACTCTTTGACAGAGAGAGCGAGATGGTGGTGGGGGACAGCCCACAGTGAAATCAGAGGTGAGAGCACAAAGCAATACAGTAGGCAGACTCTGGTTTTTTTGGGGGGGAGATGCTCGAGAATATCCGGGTGGACTCCTGAGGCTCGATCCCGCATTTGCGTATGCCGAGCCTCCTTCCTCATGACCTTTGTCCAGAGTGGAAAGCCTCCCCGGCTCCCGGCACATGATCAGTGCATGCTCAGTCACGATATCAGTGCCTGCTCAGCCACGTGATCACTGACGGCACAGTCACGTGATCAGCGCCTCTCAGTCACGTGATCACCGTATGATAAACACGTGATCAGTGAACGACCAGCCACGTGATCACTGCATGCGCGGTCAGGTGGTCAGTTCCTGATCCGCCACCTGATCAGTGCGTGCACAGTCCCCTGATCAGCACCTGTCAGTCACTGATCATTGCCTGATAAACACGTGATCAGTGCATGATGAGCCATGTGATCAGTGCCTGATCAGCCACGTCATCAGTGCATGCTCAGTCACGTCATCAGTGCATGATAGCCACGTGATCAGTGCATGCTCAGTCACGTGATCTGGACTTGATCAGCCCCGTGATCAGTGCCTGCAGAGTCACGTGATCAGGGCCTGCTGAGCTGCGTGATTCCTGTCGGCTCATCTGCTTGACAATTGCCAGCTGAGCTGCGTGATTCCTGCCTGGTCACCTGCTTGATTATTGCCAGTTGAGCAGCATGATTCGTCACTGCTGAGCTCCATGCTTATTGCCTGCTGATTGCGTGGTTCGTGTCTGCTCAGCTCTTTGAGTATCGCCTCCTGAGGTCCCTGTTCGGTCGCCACCTGCCGGGGACCAGCCCCAACTGATCCAGGGTATTCGAAGGAGAGATGGCCTAGGCTACTATTTATATGCTAATCAGAGATGTCAAGAATAATAGTATGAGGAGAGCTCAGTAGGAAAATTCGGTGGAGAAAAGAGACTGAGTAGCTTGGTTTACGCGGAAGACCAATCAAACTTCAAGACAAGAAGTTTGCACCACTTACGTAGGCCGCAGGCCCCCTCTCGAATAGCGAAAGGTGCCTCACCCTAGACACCTTCTCGAGTGGGTCTTAGCAGCCCAGGAATAATTAGTAAGCGTGGTGGGTTCCGCGCTCCAGATGGAGACTCAACTGGAAGTTAAAGGGAAGAATGACAAGGAACTTTATGAATTGGAGCTGTAAGTTAACTCTTTGACAGAGAGAGCGAGATGATGGTGGGGGACAGCCCCCAGTGAAATCAAAGGTGAGAGCACAAAGCAATACAGTAGGCAGACTCTGGTTTTTTTGGGGGAGATGCTCGAGAATATCCGGGTGGACTCCTGAGGCTCGATCCCGCATTTGCGTATGCCGAGCCTCCTTCCTCATGACCTTTGTCCAGAGTGGAAAGCCTCCCCGGCTCCCGGCACATGATCAGTGCATGCTCAGTCACGATATCAGTGCCTGCTCAGCCACGTGATCACTGACGGCACAGTCACGTGATCAGCACCTCTCAGTCACGTGATCACCGTATGATAAACACGTGATCAGTGAACGACCAGCCACGTGATCACTGCATGTGCGGTCAGGTGGTCAGTTCCTGATCCGCCACCTGATCAGTGCGTGCACAGTCCCATGATCAGAACCTGTCAGTCACTGATCATTGCCTGATAAACACGTGATCAGTGCATGATGAGCCATGTGATCAGTGCCTGATCAGCCACGTCATCAGTGCATGATCAGTCACGTCATCAGTGCATGATAGCCACGTGATCAGTGCATGCTCAGTCACGTGATCTGGACTTGATCAGCCCCGTGATCAGTGCCTGCAGAGTCACGTGATCAGGGCCTGCTGAGCTGCGTGATTCCTGTCGGCTCATCTGCTTGACAATTGCCAGCTGAGCTGCGTGATTCCTGCCAGGTCACGTGCTTGATTATTGCCAGTTGAGCAGCATGATTCGTCACTGCTGAGCTCCATGCTTATTGCCTGCTGATTGCGTGGTTCGTGTCTGCTCAGCTCTTTGAGTATCGCCTCCTGAGGTCCCTGTTCGGTCGCCACCTGCCGGGGACCAGCCCCAACTGATCCAGGGTATTCGAAGGAGAGATGGCCTAGGCTACTATTTATATGCTAATCAGAGATGTCAAGAATAAGAGTATGAGGAGAGCTCAGTAGGAAAATTCGGTGGAGAAAAGAGACTGAGTAGCTTGGTTTACGCGGAAGACCAATCAAACTTCAAGACAAGAAGTTTGCACCACTTACGTAGGCCGCAGGCCCCCTCTCGAATAGCGAAAGGTGCCTCACCCTAGACACCTTCTCGAGTGGGTCTTAGCAGCCCAGGAATAATTAGTAAGCGTGGTGGGTTCCGCGCTCCAGATGGAGACTCAGCTGGAAGTTAAAGGGAAGAATGACAAGGAACTTTATGAATTGGAGCTGTAAGTTAACTCTTTGACAGAGAGAGCGAGATGATGGTGGGGGACAGCCCCCAGTGAAATCAGAGGTGAGAGCACAAAGCAATACAGTAGGCAGACTCTGGTTTTTTGGGGGAGATGCTCGAGAATATCCGGGTGGACTCCTGAGGCTCGATCCCGCTTTTGCGTATGCCGAGCCTCCTTCCTCATGACCTTTGTCCAGAGTGGAATGCCTCCCCGGCTCCCGGCACATGATCAGTGCATGCTCAGTCACGATATCAGTGCCTGCTCAGCCACATGATCACTGACGGCACAGTCACGTGATCAGCGCCTCTCAGTCACGTGATCACCGTATGATAAACACGTGATCAGTGAACGACCAGCCACGTGATCACTGCATGTGCGGTCAGGTGGTCAGTTCCTGATCAGCCACCTGATCAGTGCGTGCACAGTCCCCTGATCAGCGCCTGTCAGTCACTGATCACTGCCTGATAAACACGTGATCAGTGCCCGAACAGCCACGTCATCAGTGCATGCGCAGTCACGTGATCAGTGCATGATAGCCACGTGATCAGTGCGTGCACAGTCCCATGATCAGCGCCTGTCAGTCACTGATCATTGCCTGATAAACACGTGATCAGTGCATGATGAGCCATGTGATCAGTGCCTGATCAGCCACGTCATCAGTGCATGCGCAGTCACGTCATCAGTGCATGATAGCCACGTGATCAGTGCATGCTCAGTCACGTGATCCGGACTTGATCAGCCACGTGATCAGTGCCTGCAGAGTCACGTGATCAGGGCCTGCTGAGCTGCGTGATTCCTTCCGGCTCATCTGCTTGACAATTGCCAGCTGAGCTGCGTGATTCCTGCCTGGTCACGTGCTTGATTATTGCCAGTGGAGCAGCATGATTCGTCACTGCTGAGCTCCATGCTTATTGCCTGCTGATTGCGTGGTTCGTGTCTGCTCAGCTCTTTGAGTATCGCCTCCTGAGGTCCCTGTTCGGTGGCCACCTGCCGGGGACCAGCCCCAACTGATCCAGGGTATTTGAAGGAGAGATGGCCTAGGCGACTATTTATATGCTAATCAGAGATGTCAAGAATAAGAGTATGAGGAGAGCTCAGTAGGAAAATTCGGTGGAGAAAAGAGACTGAGTAGCTTGGTTTACGCGGAAGACCAATCAAACTTCAAGACAAGAAGTTTGCACCACTTACGTAGGCCGCAGGCGCCCTCTCGAATAGCGAAAGGTGCCTCACCCTAGACACCTTCTCGAGTGGGTCTTAGCAGCCCAGGCATAATTAGTAAGCGTGGTGGGTTCCGCGCTCCAGATGGAGACTCAGCTGGAAGTTAAAGGGAAGAATGACAAGGAACTTTATGAATTGCAGCTGTAAGTTACCTCTTTGACAGAGAGAGCGAGATGGTGGTGGGGGACAGCCCACAGTGAAATCAGAGGTGAGAGCACAAAGCAATACAGTAGGCAGACTTTGGTTTTTTGGGGGGGAGATGCTCGAGAATATCCGGGTGGACTCCTGAGGCTCGATCCCGCTTTTGCGTATGCCGAGCCTCCTTCCTCATGACCTTTGTCCAGAGTGGAATGCCTCCCCGGCTCCCGGCACATGATCAGTGCATGCTCAGTCACGATATCAGTGCCTGCTCAGCCACATGATCACTGACGGCACAGTCACGTGATCAGCGCCTCTCAGTCACGTGATCACCGTATGATAAACACGTGATCAGTGAACGACCAGCCAGGAGATCACTGCATGCGCGGTCAGGCGGTCAGTTCCTGATCAGCCACCTGATCAGTGCGTGCACAGTCCCCTGATCAGCGCCTGTCAGTCACTGATCACTGCCTGATAAACACGTGATCAGTGCCCGAACAGCCACGTCATCAGTGCATGCGCAGTCACGTGATCAGTGCATGATAGCCACGTGATCAGTGCGTGCACAGTCCCATGATCAGCGCCTGTCAGTCACTGATCATTGCCTGATAAACACGTGATCAGTGCATGATGAGCCATGTGATCAGTGCCTGATCAGCCACGTCATCAGTGCATGCGCAGTCACGTTATCAGTGCATGATAGCCACGTGATCAGTGCATGCTCAGTCACGTGATCTGGACTTGATCAGCCACGTGATCAGTGCCTGCAGAGTCACGTGATCAGGGCCTGCTGAGCTGCGTGATTCCTGCCGGCTCATCTGCATGACAATTGCCTTCTGAGCTGCGTGATTCCTGTCGGCTCATCTGCTTGACAATTGCCAGCTGAGCTGCGTGATTCCTGCCTGGTCACGTGCTTGATTATTGCCAGTTGAGCAGCATGATTCGTCACTGCTGAGCTCCATGCTTATTGCCTGCTGATTGCGTGGTTCGTGTCTGCTCAGCTCTTTGAGTATCGCCTCCTGAGGTCCCTGTTCGGTCGCCACCTGCCGGGGACCAGCCCCAACTGATCCAGGGTATTTGAAGGAGAGATGGCCTAGGCGACTATTTATATGCTAATCAGAGATGTCAAGAATAAGAGTATGAGGAGAGCTCAGTAGGAAAATTCGGTGGAGAAAAGAGACTGAGTAGCTTGGTTTACGCGGAAGACCAATCAAACTTCAAGACAAGAAGTTTGCACCACTTACGTAGGCCGCAGGCGCCCTCTCGAATAACGAAAGGTGCCTCACCCTAGACACCTTCTCGAGTGGGTCTTAGCAGCCCAGGCATAATTAGGAAGCGTGGTGGGTTCCGCGCTCCAGATGGAGACTCAGCTGGAAGTTAAAGGGAAGAATGACAAGGAACTTTATGAATTGCAGCTGTAAGTTAACTCTTTGACAGAGAGAGCGAGATGGTGGTGGGGGACAGCCCACAGTGAAATCAGAGGTGAGAGCACAAAGCAATACAGTAGGCAGACTCTGGTTTTTTTGGGGGGAGATGCTCGAGAATATCCGGGTGGACTCCTGAGGCTCGATCCCGCTTTTGCGTATGCCGAGCCTCCTTCCTCATGACCTTTGTCCAGAGTGGAATGCCTCCCCGGCTCCCGGCACATGATCAGTGCATGCTCAGTCACGATATCAGTGCCTGCTCAGCCACGTGATCACTGACGGCACAGTCACGTGATAAGCGCCTCTCAGTCACGTGATCACCGTATGATAAACACGTGATCAGTGAACGACCAGCCACGTGATCACTGCATGCGCTGTCAGGTGGTCAGTTCCTGATCAGCCACCTGATCAGTGCGTGCACAGTCCCCTGATCAGCGCCTGTCAGTCACTGATCATTCCCTGATAAACACGTGATCAGTGCATGATGAGCCACGTGATCAGTGCATGATCAGCCACGTGATCAGTGCATGATCAGTCACGTGATCAGTGCATGATAGCCACGTGATCAGTGCATGATCAGTCAGGTGATCTGGACTTGATCAGCCACGTAATCAGTGCCTGCAGAGTCACGTGATCAGGGCCTGCTGAGCTGCGTGATTCCTGCCGGCTCATCTGCATGACAATTGCCATCTGAGCTGCGTGATTCCTGTCGGCTCATCTGCTTGACAATTGCCAGCTGAGCTGCGTGATTCCTGCCAGGTCACGTGCTTGATTATTGCCAGTTGAGCAGCATGATTCGTCACTGCTGAGCTCCATGCTTATTGCCTGCTGATTGCGTGGTTCGTGTCTGCTCAGCTCTTTGAGTATCGCCTCCTGAAGTCCCTGTTCGGTCGCCACCTGCCGGGGACCAGCCCCAACTGATCCAGGGTATTCGAAGGAGAGATGGCCTAGGCGACTATTTATATGCTAATCAGAGATGTCAAGAATAAAAGTATGAGGAGAGCTCAGTAGGAAAATTCGGTGGAGAAAAGAGACTGAGTAGCTTGGTTTACGAGGAAGACCAATCAAACTTCAAGAAAAGAAGTTTGCACCACTTACGTAGGCCGCAGGCGCCCTCTCGAATAGCGAAAGGTGCCTCACCCTAGACACCTTCTCGAGTGGGTCTTAGCAGCCCAGGCATAATTAGTAAGCGTGGTGGGTTCCGCGCTCCAGATGGAGACTCAGCTGGAAGTTAAAGGGAAGAATGACAAGGAACTTTATGAATTGGAGCTGTAAGTTAACTCTTTGACAGAGAGAGCGAGATGGTGGTGGGGGACAGCCCACAGTGAAATCAGAGGTGAGGGCACAAAGCAATACAGTAGGCAGACTCTGGTTTTTTTGTGGGGGAGATGCTCGAGAATATCCGGGTGGACTCCTGAGGCTCGATCCCGCATTTGCGTATGCCGAGCCTCCTTCCTCATGACCTTTGATATGTGTGTGATCAGCCACGTGATCAGTGCATGATCAGTCACGTGATCAGTGCATGATCAGCCACGTGATCAGTGCATGATCAGTCACGTGATCAGTGCATGATCAGTCATGATCAGTGCATGATATCCACGTGATCAGTGCATGATAGCCACGTGATCAGTGCATGAGAGCCACGTGATCAGTGCATGATCAGTCACGTGATCATGTGTGATCAGCCACGTGATCAGTGCATGATCAGCCACGTGATCAGTGCATGATCAATTACGTGATCAGTGCATGATCAGTCACGTGATCAGTGCATGGTTGCTACGTGATCAGTGCATGATCAGCCACGTGATCAGTGCATGATAGCCACGTGATCAGTGCATGATCAGTCACGTGATCAGTGCATGATCAGTCACGTGATCAGTGCATGATCAGTCACGTGATCAGTGCATGATCAGTCACGTGATCAGTGCATGATCAGCCACGTGATCAGTGCATGATCAGTCACGTGATCAGTGCATGTCAGCCACGTGATCAGTGCATGACAGCCACGTGATCAGTGCATGATAGCCACGTGATCAGTGCATGATCAGTCACGTGATCAGTGCATGATCAGCCACGTGATCAGTGCATGATTCCACGTGATCAGTGCATGATCAGTCACGTGACAGTGTATGATCAGCCACGTGATCAGTGCATGGTCAGCCACGTGATCAGTGCATGATCAGCCACGTGATCAGTGCATGATATCCAAGTGATCAGTGCATGATCAATCACGTGATCAGTGTATGATCAGCCACGTGAACAGTGCATGCTCAGTCACGTGATCAGGGCCTGCTGAGCTGCGTGATTACTGTCTGCTCATCTGCTTGACAATTGCCAGCTGAGCTGCACGATTCCTGCCTGTCATCTGCTTGACAATTGCCAGCTGTGCTGCGTAATTCCTGCCTGCTCAGCTGCTTGATTATTGCCAGCTGAGCAGCATGATTCCTCACAGCTGAGTTCCATGATTATTGCCTGCTGACTGTTTGATTCGTGCCTACTCAGCTCTTTGTTTATTGCCTCCAGAGGCACATGATCAGTGTATGATAGCAAACATGATCAGTCACATGATCAGCGCCATTAAGTCACGTGATCACTACATGATAGTCATGTGATCAGTCCATGCTCAGTCACGGTATCAGTGCATGATCAGCCACGTGATCAGTGCATGATAGCCACGTGATCAGTGCATGAGAGCCATGTGATCAGTGCATGATCAGCCACGTGATCAGTGCATGATAGCTACGTGATCAGTGCATGATCAGTCACGTGATCAGTGCATGATCAGGCACGTGATCAGTGCATGATCAGCCACGTGATCAGTGCATGATAGCCACGTGATCAGTGCATGATCAGTCACGTGATCAGTGCATGATCAGTCACGTGACCAGTACATGGTAGCTACGTGATCATTGCATGATCAGCCACGTGATCAGTGCATGATAGCCACGTGATCAGTGCATGATCAGTCACGTGATCAGTGCATGATCAGTCACGTGATCAGTGCATGATAGCTGCGTGATCAGTGCATGATCAGCCACGTGATCAGTGCATGATAGCCACGTGATCAGTGCATGATCAGCCACGTGATCAGTGCATGATCAGCACGTGATCAGTGCATGATCAGTCACGTGACCAGTGCATGATAGCTACGTGATCAGTGCATGATCAGCCACGTGATCAGTGCATGATAGCCACGTGATCAGTGCATGATCAGTCACGTGATCAGTGCATGATCAGTTACGTGATCAGTGCATGATCAGCCACGTGATCAGTGCATGATCAGCCACGTGATCAGTGCATGATCAGCCACGTGATCAGTGCATGATCAGTCACGTGATCAGTGCATGATAGCCACGTGATCAGTGCATGATCAGCCACGTGATCAGTGCATGATAGCCACGTGATCAGTGCATGATCAGTCACGTGATCAGTGCATGATCAGTCACGTGATCAGTGCATGATCAGTCACGTGATCAGTGCATGATCAATTACGTGATCAGTGCATGATCAGTCACGTGACCAGTACATGGTTGCTACGTGATCAGTGCATGATCAGCCACGTGAGCAGTGCATGATAGCCACGTGATCAGTGCATGATCAGTCACGTGATCAGTGCATGATCAGTCACGTGATCAGTGCATGATCATTTACGTGATCAGTGCATGATCAGTCACGTGACCAGTATATGGTAGCTGCGTGATCATTGCATGACAGCCACGTGAGCAGTGCATGATAGCCACGTGATCAGTGCATGATCAGTTACGTGATCAGTGTATGATCAGCCACGTGATCAGTGCATGAGTGCCACGTGATCAGTGCATGATCAGTTACGTGATCAGTGCATGATCAGCCACGTGATCAGTGCATGATCAGACACGTGATCAGTGCATGATCAGCCACGTGATCAGTGCATGATCAGTCACGTGATCAGTGTATGATCAGCCACGTGAACAGTGCATGCTCAGTCACGTGATCGTGGCCTGCTGAGCTGCATGATTACTGTCTGCTCATCTGCTTGAATATTGCCAGCTGAGCTGCACGATTCCTGCCTGTCATCTGCTTGACAATTGCCAGCTGTGCTGCGTAATCCCTGCCTGCTCATCTACTTGATTATTGCCAGCTGAGCAGCATGATTTCTCAGAGCTGAGTTCCATGATTATAGCCTGCTGACTGATTCCTGCCTACTCAGCTCTTTGTTCATTGCCTCCAGATGCACATGATCAGTGTATGACACCAAACATGATCAGCACATGATCAGTCACATGATCAGTGCATGATAAGCCACGTGATCAGTGCATGATCAGTCACGTGATCAGTGCATGGTAGCTGCGTGATCAGTGCATGATCAGCCACGTGATCAGTGCATGATAGCCACGTGATCAGTGCATGATCAGTCACGTGATCAGTGCATGATCAGCCACGTGATCAGTGCATGATCAGTCACGTGATCAGTGCATGATCAGTCACGTGATCAGTGCATGATAGCTACGTGATCAGTGCATGATCAGCCACGTGATCAGTGCATGATCAGCCACGTGATCAGTGCATGATCAGTTACGTGATCAGTGCATGATCAGCCACGTGATCAGTGCATGATCAGACACGTGATCAGTGCATGATCAGCCACGTGATCAGTGCATGATATCCACGTGATCAGTGCATGATCAGTCACGTGATCAGTGTATGATCAGCCACGTGAACAGTGCATGCTCAGTCACGTGATCAGGGCCTGCTGAGCTGCGTGATTACTGTCTGCTCATCTGCTTGACAATTGGCAGCTGAGCTGCATGATTCCTGCCTGTCATCTGCTTGACAATTGCCAGCTGTGCTGCGTAATTCCTGCCTGCTCAGCTGCTTGATTATTGCCAGCTGAGCAGCATGATTCCTCACAGCTGAGTTCCATGATTATTGCCTGCTGACTGTTTGATTCGTGCCTACTCAGCTCTTTGTTTATTGCCTCCAGAGGCACATGATCAGTGTATGATAGCAAACATGATCAGTGCATGATCAGTCACATGATCAGCGCCATTAAGTCACGTGATCACTACATGATAGTCATGTGATCAGTCCATGCTCAGTCACGGTATCAGTGCATGATCAGCCACGTGATCAGTGCATGATAGCCACGTGATCAGTGCATGATCAGCCACGTGATCAGTGCATGATCAGCCAGTGATCAGTGCATGATAGCCACGTGATCAGTGCATGATCAGTCACGTGATCAGTGCATGATCAGGCACGTGATCAGTGCATGATCAGCCACGTGATCAGTGCATGATAGCCACGTGATCAGTGCATGATCAGTCACGTGATCAGTGCATGATCAGTCACGTGATCAGTGCATGATCAGCCACGTGATCAGTGCATGATCAGTCACGTGATCAGTACATGATAGCTACGTGATCAGTGCATGATCAGCCACGTGATCAGTGCATGATAGCCACGTGATCAGTGCATGATCAGCCACGTGATCAGTGCATGATCAGCCACGTGATCAGTGCATGATCAGTCACGTGATCAGTGCATGATCAGCCACGTGATCAGTGCATGATCAGCCACGTGATCAGTGCATGATAGCCACGTGATCAGTGCATGATCAGTCACGTGATCAGTGCATGATCAGCCACGTGATCAGTGCATGATCAGGCACATGATCAGTGCATGACCAGCCAAATGATCAGTGCATGATAGCCACGTGATCAGTGCATGATCAGTCACGTGATCAGTGCATGGTCAGTCACGTGATCAGTGCATGATCATGCACGTGATCATTGCATGTTGAGTCATGTAGTCAATGCATGATAGCGCCGCAATCAGTGCACAATCAGTCCCGTGATGAGTGTATGATCATCCACGTGACCAGTGCATGATAGCTACGTGATCAGTGCATGATCAGTCACGTGATTACTTCATGATTAGTCACGTGATCTGTACATGATCAGTCCCGTGATCAGTGTGTGATCAGCCACGTGATCAGTGCGTGATGAGCCACGTGATCAGTGCAGGATGAGTCACGTGACCAGTACATGGTTGCTACGTGATCAGTGCATGATGAGCCACGTGAGCAGAGCATGATAGCCACGTGATCAGTGCATGATCAGTCACGTGATCAGTGCATGATCAGTCACGTGAACAGTGCATGATCATTTACGTGATCTGTGCATGATCATTCACGTGACCAGTATATGGTAGCTTCGTGATCATTCCATGACAACCACGTGAGCAGTGCATGATAGCCACGTGATGTGTGCATGATGAGTTACGTGACCAGAGTATGATCAACCACGTGATCAGTGCATGAGTGCCACGTGATCAGTGCATGATATGTCATGTGCCCGGTGTGTGATCAGCCACGTGAACAGTGCATGTTCAGCCACGTGATCAGTGCATGATAGCCACGTGATCAGTGCATGATCAGTCACGTGAGCAATGTATGATCAGCCACGTGATCAGTGCATGGTCAGACACGTGATCAGTGCATGATCAGCCACGTGATCAGTGCATGATATCCACGTGATCAGTGCATGATCAGTCACGTGATCAGTGCATGATCAGCCACGTGATCAGTGCATGATCAGTCACGTGATCAGTGCATGATCAGCCACGTGATCAGTGCATGATCAGTTACGTGATCAGTGCATGATCAGTCACGTGATCAGTGCATGATCAGTCACGTGATCAGTGCATGATCAGTCACGTGATCAGTGCATGATCAGCCACGTGATCAGTGCATGATAGCCACGTGATCAGTGCATGATCAGTCACGTGATCAGTGCATGATCAGCCACGTGATCAGTGCATGATCAGTCACGTGATCAGTGCATGATCAGTCACGTGATCAGTGCATGATCAGCCACGTGATCAGTGCATGATCAGTCACGTGATCAGTGCATGATCAGTCACGTGATCAGTGCATGATCATCCACGTGATCAGTGCATGATCAGTCATGTGATCAGTGCATGATAGTCCGTGATCAGTGCATGATCAGTCCGTGATCAGTGCATGATCAGCCACGTGATCAGTGCATGATAGCTACGTGATCAGTGCATGATCAGCCACGTGATCAGTGCATGATAGCCACGTGATCAGTGCATGATCAGTCACGTGATCAGTGCATGATCAGCCACGTGATCAGTGCATGATCAGTTACGTGATCAGTGCATGATCAGTTACGTGATCAGTGCATGATCAGCCACGTGATCAGTGCATGATCAGTCACGTGATCAGTGCATGATCAGCCACGTGATCAGTGCATGATAGCCACGTGATCAGTGCATGATCAGTCACGTGATCAGTGCATGATCAGCCACGTGATCAGTGCATGATCAGTCACGTGATCAGTGCATGATCAGTCACGTGATCAGTGCATGATAGCCACGTGATCAGTGCATGATCAGCCACGTGATCAGTGCATGATCAGCCACGTGATCAGTGCATGATCAGTTACGTGAGCAGTGTATGATCAGCCACGTGATCAGTGCATGGTCAGACACGTGAACAGTGTATGATCAGCCACGTGATCAGTGCATGATATCCAAGTGATCAGTGCATGATCAATCACGTGATCAGTGTATGATCAGCCACGTGAACAGTGCATGCTCAGTCACGTGATCAGGGCCTGCTGAGCTGCGTGATTACTGTCTGCTCATCTGCTTGACAATTGCCAGCTGAGCTGCACGATTCCTGCCTGTCATCTGCTTGACAATTGCCAGCTGTGCTGCGTAATTCCTGCCTGCTCAGCTGCTTGATTATTGCCAGCTGAGCAGCATGATTCCTCACAGCTGAGTTCCATGATTATTGCCTGCTGACTTTGATTCGTGCCTACTCAGCTCTTTGTTTATTGCCTCCAGAGGCACATGATCAGTGTATGATAGCAAACATGATCAGCGCATGATCAGTCACATGATCAGCGCCATTAAGTCACGTGATCACTACATGATAGTCATGTGATCAGTCCATGCTCAGTCACGGTATCAGTGCATGATCAGCCACGTGATCAGTGCATGATCAGCCACGTGATCAGTGCATGATCAGCCACGTGATCAGTGCATGATCAGCCACGTGATCAGTGCATGATAGCCACGTGATCAGTGCATGATCAGTCACGTGATCAGTGCATGATCAGGCACGTGATCAGTGCATGATCAGCCACGTGATCAGTGCATGATAGCCACGTGATCAGTGCATGATCAGTCACGTGATCAGTGCATGATCAGTCACGTGACAGTACATGGTAGCTACATGATCATTGCATGATCAGCCACGTGATCAGTGCATGATAGCCACGTGATCAGTGCATGATCAGTCACGTGATCAGTGCATGATCAGTCACGTGATCAGTGCATGATAGCCACGTGATCAGTGCATGATCAGCCACGTGATCAGTGCATGATCAGCCACGTGATCAGTGCATGATCAGTCACGTGATCAGTGCATGATCAGCCACGTGATCAGTGCATGATAGCCACGTGATCAGTGCATGATCAGTCACGTGATCAGTGCATGATCAGTCACGTGATCAGTGCATGATAGCTACGTGATCAGTGCATGATCAGCCACGTGATCAGTGCATGATAGCCACGTGATCAGTGCATGATCAGTCACGTGATCAGTGCATGATCAGCCACGTGATCAGTGCATGATCAGTCAGTGATCAGTGCATGATCAGCCACGTGATCAGTGCATGATCAGTCACGTGATCAGTGCATGATAGCCACGTGATCAGTGCATGATCAGCCACGTGATCAGTGCATGATAGCCACGTGATCAGTGCATGATCAGCCACGTGATCAGTGCATGATCAGCCACGTGATCAGTGCATGATAGCCACGTGATCAGTGCATGATCAGTCACGTGATCAGTGCATGATCAGCCACGTGATCAGTGCATGATCAGCCACGTGATCAGTGCATGATAGCCACGTGATCAGTGCATGATCAGTCACGTGATCAGTGCATGGTAGCTACGTGATCAGTGCATGATCAGCCACGTGATCAGTGCATGATAGCCACGTGATCAGTGCATGATCAGCCACGTGATCAGTGCATGATCAGTCACGTGATCAGTGCATGATCAGTCACGTGATCAGTGCATGATCAGCCACGTGATCAGTGCATGTGGAGTCATGTAGACAGTGCATGATAGCGCCGTGATCAGTGCATGATCAGTCCCGTGATCAGTGCATGATCAGCCACGTGATCAGTGCATGATAGCCACGTGATCAGTGCATGATCAGCCACGTGATCAGTGCATGATCAGTCACGTGATCAGTGCATGATCAGTCACGTGATCAGTGCATGATCAGCCACGTGATCAGTGCATGATCAGTCATGTGATCAGTGCATGATAGCCCGTGATCAGTGCATGATCAGTCACGTGATCAGTGCATGATCAGCCACGTGATCAGTGCATGATAGCCACGTGATCAGTGCATGATCAGCCACGTGATCAGTGCATGATCAGTCACGTGATCAGTGCATGATCAGCCACGTGATCAGTGCATGATCAGTCACGTGATCAGTGCATGATCAGTCACGTGACCAGTGCATGGTAGCTACGTGATCAGTGCATGATCAGCCACGTGATCAGTGCATGATAGCCACGTGATCAGTGCATGATCAGCCACGTGATCAGTGCATGATCAGCCACGTGATCAGTGCATGATCAGCCACGTGATCAGTGCATGATCAGTCACGTGATCAGTGCATGATCAGTCACGTGATCAGTGCATGATCAGTCACGTGATCAGTGCATGATCAGCCACGTGATCAGTGCATGATAGCCACGTGATCAGTGCATGATCAGTCACGTGATCAGTGCATGATCAGCCACGTGATCAGTGCATGATCAGTCACGTGATCAGTGCATGATCAGCCACGTGATCAGTGCATGATCAGCCACGTGATCAGTGCATGATCAGTCACGTGATCAGTGCATGATCAGTCACGTGATCAGTGCATGATCAGTCACGTGATCAGTGCATGATAGCCCGTGATCAGTGCATGATCAGTCACGTGATCAGTGCATGATCAGCCACGTGATCAGTGCATGATAGCCACGTGATCAGTGCATGATCAGCCACGTGATCAGTGCATGATCAGTCACGTGATCAGTGCATGATCAGCCACGTGATCAGTGCATGATCAGCCACGTGATCAGTGCATGATCAGTCACGTGATCAGTGCATGATAGCCACGTGATCAGTGCATGATCAGCCACGTGATCAGTGCATGATCAGTTACGTGATCAGTGCATGATCAGTTACGTGAGCAGTGTATGATCAGCCACGTGATCAGTGCATGGTCAGACACGTGAACAGTGTATGATCAGCCACGTGATCAGTGCATGATATCCACGTGATCAGTGCATGATCAATCACGTGATCAGTGTATGATCAGCCACGTGAACAGTGCATGCTCAGTCACGTGATCAGGGCCTGCTGAGCTGCGTGATTACTGTCTGCTCATCTGCTTGACAATTGCCAGCTGAGCTGCACGATTCCTGCCTGTCATCTGCTTGACAATTGCCAGCTGTGCTGCGTAATTCCTGCCTGCTCAGCTGCTTGATTATTGCCAGCTGAGCAGCATGATTCCTCACAGCTGAGTTCCATGATTATTGCCTGCTGACTTTGATTCGTGCCTACTCAGCTCTTTGTTTAATGCCTCCAGAGGCACATGATCAGTGTATGATAGCAAACATGATCAGCGCATGATCAGTCACATGATCAGCGCCATTAAGTCACGTGATCACTACATGATAGTCATGTGATCAGTCCATGCTCAGTCACGGTATCAGTGCATGATCAGCCACGTGATCAGTGCATGATCAGCCACGTGATCAGTGCATGATCAGCCACGTGATCAGTGCATGATCAGCCACGTGATCAGTGCATGATAGCCACGTGATCAGTGCATGATCAGTCACGTGATCAGTGCATGATCAGTCACGTGATCAGTGCATGATCAGCCACGTGATCAGTGCATGATAGCCACGTGATCAGTGCATGATCAGTCACGTGATCAGTACATGGTAGCCACGTGATCAGTGCATGATCAGCCACGTGATCAGTGCATGATAGCCACGTGATCAGTGCATGATCAGCCACGTGATCAGTGCATGATCAGTCACGTGATCAGTGCATGATCAGCCACGTGATCAGTGCATGATCAGCCACGTGATCAGTGCATGATCAGTCATGTATCAGTGCATGATAGCCCGTGATCAGTGCATGATCAGTCCCGTGATCAGTGCATGATCAGCCACGTGATCAGTGCATGATAGCTACGTGATCAGTGCATGATCAGTCACGTGATCAGTGCATGATCAGCCACGTGATCAGTGCATGATAGCCACGTGATCAGTGCATGACAATTACGTGATCAGTGCATGATCAGTCACGTGATCAGTGCATGATAGCCACGTGATCAGTGCATGATCAGTCACGTGATCAGTGTGTGATCAGCCACGTGATCAGTGCATGCTCAGTCACGTGATCAGGGCCTGCTGAGCTGCGTGATTACTGTCTGCTCATCTGCTTGACAATTGCCAGCTGAGCTGCACGATTCCTGCCTGTCATCTGCTTGACAATTGCCACCTGTGCTGCATAATTCCTGCCTGCTCATCTACTTGATTATTGCCAGCTGAGCAGCATGATTTCTCAGAGCTGAGTTCCATGATTATAGCCTGCTGACTGATTCCTGCCTACTCAGCTCTTTGTTCATTGCCTCCAGATGCACATGATCAGTGTATGACACCAAACATGATCAGTGCATGATCAGTCACATGATCAGTGCATGATAAGCCACGTGATCAGTGCATGATCAGTTACGTGATCAGTGCATGATCAGTCACGTGATCAGTACATGGTAGCTGCGTGATCAGTGCATGATCAGCCACGTGATCAGTGCATGATAGCCACGTGATCAGTGCATGATCAGTCACGTGATCAGTGCATGATCAGTCACGTGATCAGTGCATGATCAGCCACGTGATCAGTGCATGATCAGTCACGTGATCAGTGCATGATCAGTCACGTGATCAGTGCATGATAGCTACGTGATCAGTGCATGATCAGCCACGTCTTCAGTGCATGATCAATTACGTGATCAGTGCATGATCAGTTACGTGAGCAGTGTATGATCAGCCACGTGATCAGTGCATGCTCAGACACGTGATCAGTGTATGATTAGCCACGTGATCAGTGCATGATATCTAAGTGATCAGTGCTTGATCAGTCACGTGATCAGTGTATGATCAGCCACGTGAACAGTGCATGCTCAGTCACGTGATCAGGGCCTGCTGAGCTGCGTGATTACTGTCTGCTCATCTGCTTGACAATTGCCAGCTGAGCTGCATGATTCCTGCCTGTCATCTGCTTGACAATTGCCAGCTGTCCTGCGTAAATCCTGCCTGCTCAGCTGCTTGATTATTGCCAGCTGAGCAGCATGATTCCTCACAGCTGAGTTCCATGATTATTGCCTGCTGACTGTTTGATTCGTGCCTACTCAGCTCTTTGTTTATTGCCTACAGAGGCACATGATCAGTGTATGATAGCAAACATGATCAGCACCTGATCAGTCACATGATCAGTGCCATTAAGTCACGTGATCACTACATGATAGTCATGTGATCAGTCCATGCTCAGTCACGGTATCAGTGCATGATCAGCCACGTGATCAGTGCATGATCTGTCACATGATTAGTGTATGATCATCCACGTGATCAGTGCATGGGCAGTCATGTGATCAGTGCATGATATACACGTGATCAGTGCATGAGCAGTCTCGTGATCAGTGCATGTTAGCCACGTGATCAGTGCATGATCAGTCACCTGATGGGTGTATGATCATTCACGTGACCTGTACATGGTAGCTACATGATCATTGCATGATCAGCCACGTGAGTAGTGCATGATAGCCACGTGATCAGTGCATGATCAGCCACGTGATCAGTGCATGATCAGCCACGTGATCAGTGCATGATCAGACACGAGATCAGTGCATGATCAGTCACGTGATCAGTACATGATCAGTCACGTGAACAGTGCATGATCAGTCATGTGATCAGTGTATGACCAGCCAAGTGATCAGTGCATGATAGCCACGGGATCAGTGCATGATCAGTCACGTGATCAGTGCAAGATCAGCCACGTGATCAGTGCATGATCAGGCAAATGATCAGTGCATGATCAATTACGTGATCAGTGCATGATCAGCCACGTGATCAGTGAATGATCAGTCACGTGATCAGTGCAGGGTCAGTCACGTGATCAGTGCATGATCATCCACGTGATCAGTGCATGTGGAGTCATGTAGACAATGCATGATAGCGCCGTGATCAGTGCACGATCAGTCCCGTGATGAGTGTATGATCAGCCACGTGATCAGTGCAAGATAGCTACGTGATCAGTGCATGATCAGCCACGTGATCAGTGCATGATCAGTCACGTGATCAGTGCATGATCAGCCACGTGATCAGTGCATGATCAATTACGTGAGCTGTGCATGGTCACTAATGGGACCAGTACATGGTAGCTACATGATCATTGCATGATCAGCCACGTGATCAGTGCATGATCAATTACGTGATCAGTTCATGATCAGTTACGTGAGCAGTGTATGATCAGCCATGTGATCAGTGCATGGTCAGACACGTGAACAGTGTATGATCAGCCACGTGATCAGTGCATGATATCCAAGTGATCAGTGCATGATCAATCACGTGATCAGTGTATGATCAGCCACGTGAACAGTGCATGCTCAGTCACGTGATCAGGGCCTGCTGAGCTGCGTGATTCCTGTCTGCTCATCTGCTTGACAATTGCCAGCTGAGCTGCACGATTCCTGCCTGTCATCTGCTTGACAATTGCCACCTGTGCTGCATAATTCCTGCCTGCTCATCTACTTGATTATTGCCAGCTGAGCAGCATGATTTCTCAGAGCTGAGTTCCATGATTATAGCCTGCTGACTGATTCCTGCCTACTCAGCTCTTTGTTCATTGCCTCCAGATGCACATGATCAGTGTGTGACACCAAACATCATCAGCACATGATCAGTCACATGATGAGTGCATGATAAGCCAGGTGATCAGCGCATGATCAATTACGTGATCAGTGCATGATCAGTCACGTGACCAGTACATGGTGGCTGCGTGATCACTGCATGATCAGCCACATAAGGAGTGCATGATAGCCACGTGATCAGTGCATGATCAGTCACGTGATCAGTGCATGATCAGTCACGTGTTCAGTGCATGATCAGCCACGTGATCAGTGCATGATCAATTACGTGATCAGTGCATGATCACTCACGGGACCAGTACATGATAGCTAGGTGGTCATTGCATGATCAGCCACGTGTTCAGTGCATGATCAGTTACGTGATCAGTGCATGATCAGTTACGTGAGCAGTGTATGATCAGCCACGTGATCAGTGCATGCTCAGACACGTGAAAAGTGTATGATTAGCCACGTGATCAGTGCATGATATCTAAGTGATCAGTGCTTGATCAACCACGTGATCAGTGTATGATCAGCCACGTGAACAGTGCATGCTCAGTCACGTGATCAGGGCCTGCTGAGCTGCGTGATTACTGTCTGCTCATCTGCTTGACAATTGCCAGCTGAGCTGCATGATTCCTGCCTGTCATCTGCTTGACAATTGCCAGCTGTCCTGCGTAAATCCTGCCTGCTCAGCTGCTTGATTATTGCCAGCTGAGCAGCATGATTCCTCACAGCTGAGTTCCATGATTATTGCCTGCTGACTGTTTGATTCGTGCCTACTCAGCTCTTTGTTTATTGCCTACAGAGGCACATGATCAGTGTATGATAGCAAACATGATCAGCACCTGATCAGTCACATGATCAGTGCCATTAAGTCACGTGATCACTACATGATAGTCATGTGATCAGTCCATGCTCAGTCACGGTATCAGTGCATGATCAGCCACGTGATCAGTGCATGATCTGTCACATGATTAGTGTATGATCATCCACGTGATCAGTGCATGGGCAGTCATGTGATCAGTGCATGATATACACGTGATCAGTGCATGAGCAGTCTCGTGATCAGTGCATGTTAGCCACGTGATCAGTGCATGATCAGTCACCTGATGGGTGTATGATCATTCACGTGACCTGTACATGGTAGCTACATGATCATTGCATGATCAGCCACGTGAGTAGTGCATGATAGCCACGTGATCAGTGCATGATCAGCCACGTGAGCAGTGCATGATAGCCACGTGATCAGTGCATGATCAGACACGAGATCAGTGCATGATCAGTCACGTGATCAGTACATGATCAGTCACGTGAACAGTGCATGATCAGTCATGTGATCAGTGTATGACCAGCCAAGTGATCAGTGCATGATAGCCACGGGATCAGTGCATGATCAGTCACGTGATCAGTGCAAGATCAGCCACGTGATCAGTGCATGATCAGGCAAATGATCAGTGCATGATCAATTATGTGATCAGTGCATGATCAGCCACGTGATCAGTGAATGATCAGTCACGTGATCAGTGCAGGGTCAGTCACGTGATCAGTGCATGATCATCCACGTGATCAGTGCATGTGGAGTCATGTAGACAATGCATGATAGCGCCGTGATCAGTGCACGATCAGTCCCGTGATGAGTGTATGATCAGCCACGTGATCAGTGCAAGATAGCTACGTGATCAGTGCATGATCAGCCACGTGATCAGTGCATGATCAGTCACGTGATCAGTGCATGATCAGCTTCGTGATCAGTGCATGATCAATTACGTGAGCTGTGCATGGTCACTCATGGGACCAGTACATGGTAGCTACATGATCATTGCATGATCAGCCACGTGATCAGTGCATGATCAATTACGTGATCAGTTCATGATCAGTTACGTGAGCAGTGTATGATCAGCCATGTGATCAGTGCATGGTCAGACACGTGAACAGTGTATGATCAGCCACGTGATCAGTGCATGATATCCAAGTGATCAGTGCATGATCAATCACGTGATCAGTGTATGATCAGCCACGTGAACAGTGCATGCTCACTCACGTGATCAGGGCCTGCTGAGCTGCGTGATTCCTGTCTGCTCATCTGCTTGACAATTGCCAGCTGAGCTGCACGATTCCTGCCTGTCATCTGCTTGACAATTGCCAGCTGTGCCGTGTAATTCCTGCCTGCTCAGCTGCTTGATTATTGCCAGCTGAGCAGCATGATTCCTCACAGCTGAGTTCCATGATTTTTGCCTGCTGACTTTGATTCGTGCCTACTCAGCTCTTTGTTTATTGCCTCCAGAGGCACATGATCAGTGTATGAAAGCAAACATGATCAGCGCATGATCAGTCACATGATCAGCGCCATTAAGTCACGTGATCACTACATGATAGTCATGTGATCAGTCCATGCTCAGTCACGGTATCAGTGCATGATCAGCCACGTAATCAGTGCATGATCTGTCACATGATTAGTGCATGATCATCCATGTGATCAGTGCATGGGCAGTCATGTGATCAGTGCATGATTAGACGTGATCAGGGCATTTTCATTCTCGAGGTCAGTGCATGATAGCCACGTGATCAGTACATGATCAGTCACCTGAAGGGTGTATGATCATTCACGTGACCTGTACATGGTAGCTACATGATCATTGGATAATCAGCCACGTGATCAGTGCATGATCAGTCACCTGATCAGTGCATGATCAGCCACATGATCAGTGCATGATAGCCACGTGATCAGTGCATGATCAGTTATGTGAGCAGTGTATGATCAGCCACGTGATCAGTGCATGGTCAGACACGTGAACAGTGTATGATCAGCCACGTGATCAGTGCATGATATCCAAGTGATCAGTGCATGATCAATCACGTGATCAGTGTATGATCAGCCACGTGAACAGTGCATGCTCAGTCACGTGATCAGGGCCTGCTGAGCTGCGTGATTCCTGTGTGCTCATCTGCTTGACAATTGCCAGCTGAGCTGCACGATTCCTGCCTGTCATCTGCTTGACAATTGCCAGCTGTGCTGTGTAATTCCTGCCTGCTCAGCTGCTTGATTATTGCCAGCTGAGCAGCATGATTTCTCACAGCTGAGTTCCATGATTTTTGCCCTCTGACTTTGATTCGTGCCTACTCAGCTCTTTGTTTATTGCCTCCAGAGGCACATGATCAGTGTATGAAAGCAAACATGATCAGCGCATGATCAGTCACATGATCAGCGCCATTAAGTCACGTGATCACTACATGATAGTCATGTGATCAGTCCATGCTCAGTCACGGTATCAGTACATGATCAGCCACGTGATCAGTGCATGATAGCCACGTGATTATTGCAGGATAGCCACGTGATCAGTGCATGATCAGCCAGGTGATCAGTGCATGATAGCTACGTAATCAGTTCATGATTAGTCACCTGATCTGTGCATGACCAGGCAGGTGATCAGTGTATGATCGGCCACGTTAACAGTGCAATATAGCCACATGATCAGTGCATGATCAGTCACGTGTTCAGTGCATGATCAGTCATGTAATCTGTGCATGTCCAGGCACGGGATCAGTGTATGACCAGCCAAGTGATCAGTGCATGATAGCCACATGATCAGTGCATGATCAGTCACGTGATAAGAGCATGATCAGTCACGTGATCAGTGGATGATCAGCCACGTTATGAGTGCATGATCAGCCACATGATCAGTGTATGATCAATTACGTGATCAGTGCATGATCAGTCACGTGACCAGTATATGGTAGCTAGGTGATCATTGCATGATCAGCCACATGAGCCGTTCATGATAGCCACGAGATCAGTGCATGATCAGTCACGTGATCAGTGCATGATCACTCACGTGAACAGTGCATGATAAGTCAACTGATCAGTGCATGATCAATTACCTGATCAGTGCATGATCACTCACGTGACCAGTACATGGTAGCTACGTGATCATTACATGAACAGCCGCGTGAGCAGTGCATGAGAGCCACGTGATAACTGCATGATCAGTCACGTGATCAGTGCATGATCAGCCACGTGATCAGTGCATGATCAGCCAAATGATCAGTGCATGATCAATTACGTGATCAGTGCATGATCAGCCACGTGATCAGTGCATGATCAGCCACGTGATAACTGCATGATCAGTCACGTGATCAGTGCATGATCAGCCACGTGATCAGTGCATGATCAGCCACGTGATAACTGCATGATCAGTCACGTGATCAGTGCATGATCAGCCACGTGATCAGTGCATGATCAGCCAAATGATCAGTGCATGATCAGTCACGTGAGCAGTGCATGATCAGCCACGTGAGCAGTGCATGATAGCCACGTGATCAGTGCATGATCAGTCACGTGATCAGTGCATGATCAGCCACGTGATCAGTGCATGATCAGCCACGTGATCAGTGCATGATCAGCCACGTGATAACTGCATGATCAGTCACGTGATCAGTGCATGATCAGCCACGTGATCAGTGCATGATCAGCCACGTGAGCAGTGCATGATCAGCCACGTGAGCAGTGCATGATAGCCACGTGATCAGTGCATGATCAGTCACGTGATCAGTGCATGATCAGCCACGTGATCAGTGCATGATCAGCCAAATGATCAGTGCATGATCAGTCACGTGATCAGTGCATGGTCAGTCACGTGATCAGTGCATGATCAGCCACGTGAGCAGTGCATGATAGCCACGTGATCAGTGCATGACCAGCCATGTGATCAGTGCATGATAGCCACCTGATCTGTGCATGATCAATCACGTGATCAGTGCATGATCAGTCACGTGATCAGTGCATGATCAGACACATGATCATTGCATGATCAGTCACGTGACCAGTACATGGTAGCTGCGTGATCATTGCATGATCAGCCACGTTAGCATTGCATGGTAGCCACGTGATCAGTGCTTGATCAGCCACGTGATCAGTGCATGATCAATTACGTGATGAGTGCAAGATCAGTCACGTGACCAATACATGGTAGCTACGTGATCATTGCATGATCAGCCACGTGATCAGTGCATGATAGCCACGTGATCAGTGCATGATAGCCACGTGATCAGTGCATGATCAGTCACGTGATACGTGTGTGATCAGCCACGTGATAGGTGCATTATGAGTCAGTTGATCAGTGCAGGATTAATTACGTGATCAGTGCATGATCAGTCATGTGACCAGTACATGGTTGCTTCGTGATCATTGCATGATCAGCCACGTGAGCAGTGCATGATAGCCACGTGATCATTGCAGGATAGCCACATGATCAGTGCATGATCAGCCAGGTGATCAGTACATGATAGCTACGTAATCAGTTCATGATTAGTCACCTGATCTGTGCATGACCAGGCAGGTGATCAGTGTATGATCAGCCACGTTAACAGTGCAATATAGCCCCTTGATCAGTGCATGATCAGTCACCTGATGGGTTTATGATCGGTCACGTGACTGGTACATGGTAGCTTCATGATCATTACATGATCAGCCACGTGATCAGTGCATGATAGCCACTTGATCAGGGAATGATCAGTCACGTGACCAGTGCATGATCAGTCACATGATACGTGTGTGATCAGCCACGTGATAGGTGCATGTTGAGTCAGTTGATCAGTGCAGGATTAATTACGTGATCAGTGCATGATCAGTCACGTGACCAGTACATGGTTGCTTCGTGATCATTGCATGATCAGACACGTGAGCAGTGCATGATAGCCACGTGATCATTGCATGATAGCCACATGATCAGTGCATGATCAGCCAGGTGATCAGTACATGATAGCTACGTAATCAGTTCATGATTAGTCACCTGATCTGTGCATGACCAGGCAGGTGATCAGTGTATGATCAGCCACGTTAACAGTGCAATATAGCCCCTTGATCAGTGCATGATCAGTCACGTGACCAGTACATGGTAGCTACGTGATCATTGCATGATCAGCCACGTGAGCAGTGCATGATCAGTCACGTGATCAGTGCAAGATCAGCCACGTGATCAGTGCATGATCAGGCAAATGATCAGTGCATGATCAATTACGTGATCAGTGCATGATCAGCCACGTGATCAGTGAATGATCAGTCACGTGATCAGTGCATGGTCAGTCACGTGATCAGTGCAAATCATCCACGTGATCAGTGCATGTGGAGTCATGTAGACAATGCATGATAGTGCCGTGATCAGTGCAAGATCAGTCCCGTAATGAGTGTATGATCAGCCAAGTGATCAGTGCAAGATAGCTACGTGATCAGTGCATGATCAGCCACGTGAGCACTGCATGATAGCCACGTGATAAGTGCATGATCAGTCACGTGATCAGTGTATCATCAGCCACGTGATCAGTGCATGATCAATTACGTGATCTGTGCATGGTCACTCACGGGACCAATACATGGTAGCTACATGATCATTGCATGATCAGCCACGTGATCAGTGCATGATCAATTACGTGATCAGTGCATGATCAGTTACGTGAGCAGTGTATGATCAGCCATGTGATCAGTGCATGGTCAGACACGTGAACAGTGTATGATCAGCCACGTGATCAGTGCATGATATTCAAGTGCTCAGTGCATGATCAGTCACGTGATCAGTGTATGATCAGCCACGTGATCAGTGCATGATCAATTACGCGATCAGTGCATGATCAATTACGTGAGCTGTGCATGGTCAGTCACGTGACCAGTGCATGATCAGCCAGGTGATCAGTACATGATAGCTACATAATCAGTTCATGATTAGTCACCTGATCTGTGCATGACCAGGCAGGTTATCAGTGTATGATCAGCCACGTTAACAGTGCAATATAGCCCCTTGATCAGTGCATGATCAGTCACGTGACCAGTACATGGTAGCTACGTGATCATTGCATGATCAGCCACGTGAGCAGTGCATGATAGCCACGTGATCAGTGCATGATCAGCCACGTGATCAGTGCATAATCAGTCACGTGATCAGTGCATGGTCAGTCACGTGATCAGTGCATGATCATCCACGTGATCAGTGCATGTGGAGTCATGTAGACAATGCATGATAGGGCCGTGATCAGTGCACGATCAGTCCCGTGATGAGTGTATGATCAGCCAAGTGATCAGAGCAAGATAGCTACGTGATCAGTGCATGATCAGCCACGTGAGCAGTGCATAATCAGTCACGTGATCAGTGCATGGTCAGTCACGTGATCAGTGCATGATCATCCACGTGATCAGTGCATGTGGAGTCATGTAGACAATGCATGATAGCGCCGTGATCAGTGCACGATCAGTCCCGTGATGAGTGTATGATCAGCCAAGTGATCAGTGCAAGATAGCTACGTGATCAGTGCATGATCAGCCACGTGAGCAGTGCATGATCAGTCACGTGATCAGTGTATGATCAGCTTCGTGATCAGTGCATGATCAATTACGTGAGCTGTGCATGGTCACTCATGGGACCAGTACATGGTAGCTACATGATCATTGCATGATCAGCCACGTGAGTAGTGCATGATAGCCACGTGATCACTGCATGATCAGCCACGTGAGCAGTGCATGATAGCCACGTGATCAGTGCATGATCAGACACGAGATCAGTGCATGATCAGTCACGTGATCAGTACATGATCAGTCACGTGAACAGTGCATGATCAGTCATGTGATCAGTGTATGACCAGCCAAGTTATCAGTGCATGATAGCCACGGGATCAGTGCATGATCAGTCACGTGATCAGTGCAAGATCAGCCACGTGATCAGTGCATGATCAGGCAAATGATTAGTGCCTGATCAATTACGTGATCAGTGCATGATCAGCCACGTGATCAGTGAATGATCAGTCACGTGATCAGTGCATGGTCAGTCACGTGATCAGTGCATGATCATCCACGTGATCAGTGCATGTGGAGTCATGTAGACAATGCATGATAGCGCCGTGATCAGTGCACGATCAGTCCCGTGATGAGTGTATGATCAGCCAAGTGATCAGTGCAAGATAGCTACGTGATCAGTGCATGATCAGCCACGTGATCAGTGCATGATCAGTCACGTGATCAGTGCATGATCAGCTTCGTGATCAGTGCATGATCAATTACGTGAGCTGTGCATGGTCACTCATGGGACCAGTACATGGTAGCTACATGATCATTGCATGATCAGCCACGTGATCAGTGCATGATCAATTACGTGATCAGTGCATGATCAGTTACGTGAGCAGTGTATGATCAGCCATGTGATCAGTGCATGGTCAGCCACGTGATCAGTGCATGATTATTCACGTGCTCAGTGCATGATCAATCACGTGATCAGTGTATGATCAGCCAGGTGAACAGTGCATGCTCAGTCACGTGATCAGGGCCTGCTGAGCTGCGTGATTCCTGTCTGCTCATCTGCTTGACAATTGCCAGCTGAGCTGCACGATTCCTGCCTGTCATCTGCTTGACAATTGCCAGCTGTGCTGTGTAATTCCTGCCTGCTCAGCTGCTTGATTATTGCCAGCTGAGCAGCATGATTCCTCACAGTTGAGTTCCATGATTTTTGCCTGCTGACTTTGATTCGTGCCTACTCAGCTCTTTGTTTATTGCCTCCAGAGGCACATGATCAGTGTATGAAAGCAAACATGATCAGCGCATGATCAGTCACATGATCAGCGCCATTAAGTCACGTGATCACTACATGATAGTCATGTGATCAGTCCATGCTCAGTCACGGTATCAGTGCATGATCAGCCACGTGATCAGTGCATGATAGCCACGTGATCATTGCATGATAGCCACATGATCAGTGCATGATCAGCCAGGTGATCAGTACATGATAGCTACGTAATCAGTTCATGATTAGTCACCTGATCTGTGCATGACCAGGCAGGTGATCAGTGTATGATCAGCCACGTTAACAGTGCAATATAGCCCCTTGATCAGTGCATGATCAGTCACGTGACCAGTACATGGTAGCTACGTGATCATTGCATGATCAGCCACATGAGCAGTGCATGATAGCCTCGTGATCAGTGCATGATCATCCACGGGATCAGTGCATGTGGAGTCATGTAGTCAATGCATGATAGCGCCGTAATCAGTGCACCATCAGTCCCGTGATGAGTGTATGATCAGCCAAGTGATCAGTGCAAGATAGCCACGTGATCAGTGCATGATCTGTCACATGATTAGTGTATGATCATCCACGTGATCAGTGCATGGGCAGTCATGTGATCAGTGCATGATATACACGTGATCAGTGCATGATCAGTCTCGTGATCAGTGCATGATAGCCACGTGATCAGTGCATGATCAGTCACCTGATGGGTGTATGATCATTCACGTGACCTGTACATGGTAGCTACATGATCATTGCATGATCAGCCACGTGAGTAGTGCATGATAGCCACGTGATCAGTGCATGATCAGCCACGTGAGCAGTGCATGATAGCCACGTGATCAGCGCATGATCAGACACGAGATCAGTGCATGATCAGTCACGTGATCAGTACATGATCAGTCACGTGAACAGTGCATGATCAGTCATGTGATCAGTGTATGACCAGCCAAGTGATCAGTGCATGATAGCCACGGGATCAGTGCATGATCAGTCTCGTGATCAGTGCAAGATCAGCCACGTGATCAGTGCATGATCAGGCAAATGATCAGTGCATGATCAATTACGTGATCAGTGCATGATCAGCCACGTGATCAGTGAATGATCAGTCACGTGATCAGTGCATGGTCAGTCACGTGATCAGTGCATGATCATCCACGTGATCAGTGCATGTGGAGTCATGTAGACAATGCATGATAGCGCCGTGATCAGTGCACGATCAATCCCGTGATGAGTGTATGATCAGCCAAGTGATCAGTGCAAGATAGCTACGTGATCAGTGCATGATCAGCCACGTGATCAGTGCATGATCAGTCACGTGATCAGTGCATGGTCAGCTTCGTGATCAGTGCATGATCAATTACGTGAGCTGTGCATGGTCACTCATGAGACCAGTACATGGTAGCTAAATGATCATTGCATGATCAGCCACGTGATCAGTGCATGATCAATTACGTGATCAGTGCATGATCAGTTACGTGAGCAGTGTATGATCAGCCATGTGATCAGTGCATGGTCAGACACGTGAACAGTGTATGATCAGCCACGTGATCAGTGCATGATATTCAAGTGATCAGTGCATGATCAGTCACGTGATCAGTGTATGATCAGCCACGTGATCAGTGCATGATCAATTACGTGATCAGTGCATGATCAGACACGTGATACGTGTGTGATCAGCCACGTTATCACTGCATGATGAGTCAGGTGATCAGTGCAGGATTAATTACGTAATCAGTGCATGATCAGTCACGTGACCAGTACATGGTTGCTACGTGATCATTGCATGATCACCACGTGAGCAGTGCATGATAGCCACGTGATCAGTGCATGATCAGTCACGTGATCAGTACATGATCAGTCAACTGAACAGTGCATGATCATTTACGTGATCTGAGCATGATCAGTCACCTGACCAGTATATGGTAGCTACGTGAACATTGCATGACCAGCCAGGTGAGTAGTGCATGATAGCCACGTGATGTGTGCATGATCAGTTACGTGAGCAGAGTATGATCAGACACGTGATCAGTGCATGAGTGCCACGTGATCAGTGCATGATCAGTCACGTGACAGGTGTGTGGTAAGCCACGTGAACAGTGCATGTTCAGCCACGTGATCAGTGCATGATATCCACGTGATCAGTGCATGATCAGTTACGTGAACAGTGCATGATGAGTCTCGTGAACAGTGCATGATCAGTAACGTGATCAGTGCATGATCAGACACGTGATCAGTGCTTGATCAGCCACGTGATCAGTGCATGATCAATTACGTGATCAGTGCAAGATCAGTCACGTGACCAGTACATGGTAGCTACGTGATCATTGCATGATCAGCCACGTGATCAGTGCATGATAGCCACGTGATCAGTGCATGATAGCCACGTGATCAGTCCATTATCAGTCACGTGATACGTGTGTGATCAGCCACGTGATCCGTGCATGATATCCACGTGATGAGTGAATGATAGCCACGTGATCAGTGCATTATAACCACGTGATCAGTGCATGATCAGTCACGTGATACGTGTGTGATCAGCCACGTGATCAGTGCATGATGAGTCAGGATATCAGTGCAGGATTAATTACGTGATCAGTGCATGATCAGTCACGTGACCAGTACGTTTGCTACGTGATCATTGCATGATCAGCCACGTGAACAGTGCATGATAACCATGTGATCAGTGCGTGATCAGTCACGTGATCAGTACATGATCAGTCACGTGAACAGTGCATGATCATTTACGTGATCTGTGCATGATCAGTCATGTGACCAGTATATGGTAGCTACATGAACATTGCATGACCAGCCAGGTGAGAAGTCCATGATAGCCACCTGATGTGTGCATGATTAGTTACATGAGCAGAATATGATCAGCCACGTGATCAGTGCATGAGTGCCACGTGATCAGTGCATGATCAGTCACGTGACAGGTGTGTGATAAGCCATGTGAACAGTGCATGTTCAGCCACGTGATCAGTGCATGATATCCACGTGATCAGTGCATGATCAGTTACGTGAACAGTGTATGATCAGCCACGTGAGCAGTGCATGGTGAGACACGTGAACAGTGTATGATCAAACACGTAATCAGTGCATGATATCCACGTGATCAGTGCATGATCAGTCTCGTGAACAGTGCATGATCAGTCACCTGATCAGTGTATGATCAATTACGTGATCAGTGCATGATCACTCACGTGACCAGTACATGGTAGCTACGTGATCATTGCATGATCAGCCACGTGAGCAGTGCATGATAGCCGCGTGATCACAGCACGATCTGTGACATGATCAGTGTATGTTTATCCACGTGATCAGTGCATGGGCAGTCAGGTGATCAGTGCATGATAGCCACGTGATCAGTGCATGCTCAGTCACGTGATCTGGACTTGATCAGCCACGTGATCAGTGCCTGCAGAGTCACGTGATCAGGGCCTGCTGAGCTGCGTGATTCCTGCCGGCTCGTCTGCATGACAATTGCCATCTGAGCTGCGTGATTCCTGTCGGCTCATCTGCTTGACAATTGCCAGCTGAGCTGCGTGATTCCTGCCAGGTCACCTGCTTGGTTATTGCCAGTTGAGCAGCATGATTCGTCACTGCTGAGCTCCATGCTTATTGCCTGCTGATTGCGTGGTTCGTGTCTGCTCAGCTCTTTGAGTATCGCCTTCTGAGTCCCTGTTCGGTCGCCACCTGCCGGGGACCAGCCCCAACTGATCCAGGGTATTCGAAGGAGAGATGGCCTAGGCGACTATTTATATGCTAATCAGAGATGTCAAGAATAATAGTATGAGGAGAGCTCAGTAGGAAAATTCGGTGGAGAAAAGAGACTGAGTAGCTTGGTTTACGCAGAAGACCAATCAAACTTCAAGACAAGAAGCTTGCACCACTTACGTAGGCCGCAGGCCCCCTCTCGAATAGCGAAAGGTGCCTCACCCTAGACACCTTCTCGAGTGGGTCTGAGCAGCCCAGGCATAATTAGTAAGCGTGGTGGGTTCCGCGCTCCAGATGGAGACTCAGCTGGAAGTTAAAGGGAAGAATGACAAGGAACTTTATGAATTGGAGCTGTAAGTTACCTCTTTGACAGAGAGAGCGAGATGGTGGTGGGGGACAGCCCCCAGTGAAATCAGAGGTGAGAGCACAAAGCAATACAGTAGGCAGACTTTGGTTTTCTTGGGGGGGGGAGATGCTCGAGAATATCCGGGTGGACTCCTGAGGCTCGATCCCGCTTTTGCCTATGCCGAGCCTCCTTCCTCATGACCTTTGTCCAGAGTGGAATGCCTCCCCGGCTCCCGGCACATGATCAGTGCATGCTCAGTCACGATATCAGTGCCTGCTCAGCCACATGATCACTGACGGCACAGTCACGTGATCAGGGCCTCTCAGTCACGAGATCACCGTATGATAAACACGTGATCAGTGAACGACCAGCCACGTGATCACTGCATGCGCGGTCAGGCGGTCAGTTCCTGATCAGCCACCTGATCAGTGTGTGCACAGTCCCCTGATCAGCGCCTGTCAGTCACTGATCACTGCCTGATAAACACGTGATCAGTGCCCGAACAGCCACGTCATCAGTGCATGCGCAGTCACGTGATCAGTGCATGATAGCCACGTGATCAGTGCGTGCACAGTCCCATGATCTGCGCCTGTCAGCCACTGATCATTGCCTGATAAACACGTGATCAGTGCATGATGAGCCATGTGATCAGTGCCTGATCAGCCACGTCATCAGTGCATGCTCAGTCACGTCATCAGTGCATGATAGCCACGTGATCAGTGCATGCTCAGTCACGTGATCTGTACTTGATCAGCCACGTGATCAGTGCCTGCAGAGGCACGTGATCAGGGCCTACTGAGCTGCGTGATTCCTGCCGGCTCATCTGCATGGCAATTGCATTCTGAGCTGCGTGATTCCTGTCGGCTCATCTGCTTGACAATTGCCAGCTGAGCTGCGTGATTCCTGCCTGGTCACGTGCTTGATTATTGCCAGTTGAGCAGCATGATTCGTCACTGCTGAGCTCCATGCTTATTGCCTGCTGATTGCGTGGTTCGTGTCTGCTCAGCTCTTTGAGTATCGCCTCCTGAGGTCCCTGTTCGGTGGCCACCTGCCGGGGACCAGCCCCAACTGATCCAGGGTATTCGAAGGAGAGATGGCCTAGGCGACTATTTTTATGCTAATCACAGATGTCAAGAATAATAGTATGAGGAGAGCTCAGTAGGAAAATTCGGTGGAGAAAAGAGACTGAGTAGCTTGGTTTACGCGGAAGACCAATCAAACTTCAAGACAAGAAGCTTGCACCACTTACGTAGGCCGCAGGCCCCCTCTCGAATAGCGAAAGGTGCCTCACCCTAGACACCTTCTCGAGTGGGTCTGAGCAGCCCAGGAATAATTAGTAAGCGTGGTGGGTTCCGCGCTCCAGATGGAAATTCAGCTGGAAGTTAAAGGGAAGAATGACAAGGAACTTTATGAATTGGAGCTGTAAGTTAACTCTTTGACAGAGAGAGCGAGATGGTGGTGGGGGACAGCCCCCAGTGAAATCAGAGGTGAGGGCACAAAGCAATACAGTAGGCAGACTTTGGTTTTCTTGGGGGGGGGAGATGCTCGAGAATATCCGGGTGGACTCCTGAGGCTCGATCCCGCTTTTGCCTATGCCGAGCCTCCTTCCTCATGACCTTTGTCCAGAGTGGAATGCCTCCCCGGCTCCCGGCACATGATCAGTGCATGCTCAGTCACGATATCAGTGCCTGCTCAGCCACATGATCACTGACGGCACAGTCATGTGATCAGGGCCTCTCAGTCACGAGATCACCGTATGATAAACACGTGATCAGTGAACGACCAGCCACGTGATCACTGCATGTGCGGTCAGGCGGTCAGTTCCTGATCAGCCACCTGATCAGTGCGTGCACAGTCCCCTGATCAGCGCCTGTCAGTCACTGATCACTGCCTGATAAACACGTGATCAGTGCCGGAACAGCCACGTCATCAGTGCATGCGCAGTCACGTGATCAGTGCATGATAGCCACGTGATCAGTGCGTGCACAGTCCCATGATCAGCGCCTGTCAGTCACTGATCATTGCCTGATAAACACGTGATCAGTGCATGATGAGCCATGTGATCAGTGCCTGATCAGCCACGTCATCAGTGCATGCGCAGTCACGTCATCAGTGCATGATAGCCACGTGATCAGTGCATGCTCAGTCACGTGATCTGGACTTGATCAGCCACGTGATCAGTGCCTGCAGAGTCACGTGATCAGGGCCTGCTGAGCTGCGTGATTCCTGCCGGCTCATCTGCATGGCAATTGCATTCTGAGCTGCGTGATTCCTGTCGGCTCATCTGCTTGACAATTGCCAGCTGAGCTGCGTGATTACTGCCTGGTCACGTGCTTGATGATTGCCGGTTGAGCAGCATGATTCGTCACTGCTGAGCCCCATGCTTATTGCCTGCTGATTGCGTGGTTCGTGTCTGCTCAGCTCTTTGAGTATCGCCTCCTGAGGTCCCTGTTCGGTGGCCACCTGCCGGGGACCAGCCCCAACTGATCCAGGGTATTCGAAGGAGAGATGGCCTAGGCGACTATTTATATGCTAATCACAGATGTCAAGAATAATAGTATGAGGAGAGCTCAGTAGGAAAATTCGGTGGAGAAAAGAGACTGAGTAGCTTGGTTTACGCGGAAGACCAATCAAACTTCAAGACAAGAAGTTTGCACCACTTACGTAGGCCGCAGGTGCCCTCTCGAATAGCGAAAGGTGCCTCACCCTAGACACCTTCTCGAGTGGGTCTGAGCAGCCCAGGCATAATTAGTAAGCGTGGTGGGTTCCGCGCTCCAGATGGAGACTCAGCTGGAAGTTAAAGGGAAGAATGACAAGGAACTTTCTGAATTGGAGCTGTAAGTTAACTCTTTGACAGAGAGAGCGAGATGGTGGTGGGGGACAGCCCCCAGTGAAATCAGAGGTGAGGGCACAAAGCAATACAGTAGGCAGACTCTGGTTTTTTTGGTGGGGAGATGCTCGAGAATATCCGGGTGGACTCCTGAGGCTCGATCCCGAATTTGCCTATGCCGAGCCTCCTTCCTCATGACCTTTGTCCAGAGTGGAATGCCTCCCCGGCTCCCGACACATGATCAGTGCATGCTCAGTCACGATATCAGTGCCTGCTCAGCCACGTGATCACTGACAGCACAGTCACGTGATCAGCGCCTCTCAGTCACTTGATCACTGTATGATAAACACCTGATCAGTGAACGACCAGCCACGTGGTCACTGCATGCGCGGTCAGGCGGTCAGTTCCTGATCAGCCACCTGATCAGTGCGTGCACAGTCCCCTGATCAGCGCCTGTCAGTCACTGATCACTGCCTGATAAACACGTGATCAGTGCCCGAACAGCCACGTCATCAATGCATGCGCAGTCACGTCATCAGTGCATGATCAGCCACGTGAGCAGTGCATGATAGCCACGTGATCATTGCATGATACTAACATGATCAGTGCATGATCAGCCAGGTGATCAGTACATGATAGCCAGGTAATGAGTGCATGATAGCCAGATGATCAGTGCATTATCAGTCAAGTGAGCAGTGTATGATCAGCCAAGTAATCAGTGCATGATAGCCAACTGATCAGTGGATGATCAGTCACGTTATCAGTGCATGGTCAGTCACGTGATCAGTGCATGATCAGCCACGTGAATAGTGCATGATTAATTACGTGATCAGTGCATGATCAGTCACGTTATCAGTACATGATCAGTCACATGAACAGTGCATGATCAGTCATGTGATCAGTGTATGACCTGCCAAGTGATCAGTGCATGATAGCCACGTGATCAGTGCATGATCAGTCACGTGATCAGTGCAAGATCAGCCACGTGATCAGTGCATGATCAGGCAAATGATCAGTGCATGATCAATAACCTGATCAGTGCATGATCAGCCACGTGATCAGTGAATGATCAGTCACGTGATCAGTGCATGGTCAGTCACGTGATCAGTGCAAATCATCCACGTGATCAGTGCATGGTCAGTCACGTGATCAGTGCATGGTCAGTCACGTGATCAGTGCATGGTCAGTCACGTGATCAGTGCATGGTCAGTCACGTGATCAGTGCATGGTCAGTCACGTGATCAGTGCATGGTCAGTCACGTGATCAGTGCAAATCATCCACGTGATCAGGGCATGGTCAGTCACGTGATCAGTGCAAATCATCCACGTGATCAGTGCATGTGGAGTCATGTAGACAATGCATGATAGTGCCGTGATCAGTGCAAGATCAGTCCCGTAATGAGTGTATGATCAGCCAAGTGATCAGTGCAAGATAGCTACGTGATCAGTGCATGATCAGCCACGTGAGCACTGCATGATAGCCACGTGATAAGTGCATGATCAGTCACGTGATCAGTGTATCATCAGCCACGTGATCAGTGCATGATCAATTACGTGATCTGTGCATGGTCACTCACGGGACCAATACATGGTAGCTACATGATCATTGCATGATCAGCCACGTGATCAGTGCATGATCAATTACGTGATCAGTGCATGATCAGTTACGTGAGCAGTGTATGATCAGCCATGTGATCAGTGCATGGTCAGACACGTGAACAGTGTATGATCAGCCACGTGATCAGTGCATGATATTCAAGTGATCAGTGCATGATCAGTCACGTGATCAGTGTATGATCAGCCACGTGATCAGTGCATGATCAATTACGTGATCAGTGCATGATCAATTATGTGAGCTGTGCATGGTCAGTCACGTGACCAGTACATGGTAGCTACGTGATCATTGCATGAACAGCCACGTGAGCAGTGCATGATAGTCACGTGATCAGTGCATGATCAGCCACATGATCAGTGCATGATCAGCCAGGTGATCAGTACATGATAGCTACGTAATCAGTTCATGATTAGTCACCTGATCTGTGCATGACCAGGCAGGTGATCAGTGTATGATCAGCCACGTTAACAGTGCAATATAGCCCCTTGATCAGTGCATGATCAGTCACGTGACCAGTACATGGTAGCTACGTGATCATTGCATGATCAGCCACGTGAGCAGTGCATGATAGCCACGTGATCAGTGCATGATCAGCCACGTGATCAGTGCATAATCAGTCACGTGATCAGTGCATGGTCAGTCACGTGATCAGTGCAAGATCAGCCACGTGATCAGTGCATGATCAGGCAAATGATTAGTGCCTGATCAATTACGTGATCAGTGCATGATCAGCCACGTGATCAGTGAATGATCAGTCACGTGATCAGTGCATGGTCAGTCACGTGATCAGTGCATGATCATCCACGTGATCAGTGCATGTGGAGTCATGTAGACAATGCATGATCAGCCGTGATCAGTGCACGATCAGTCCCGTGATGAGTGTATGATCAGCCAAGTGATCAGTGCAAGATAGCTACGTGATCAGTGCATGATCAGCCACGTGATCAGTGCATGATCAGTCACGTGATCAGTGCATGATCAGCTTCGTGATCACTGCATGATCAATTACGTGAGCTGTGCATGGTCACTCATGGGACCAGTACATGGTAGCTACATGATCATTGCATGATCAGCCACGTGATCAGTGCATGATCAATTACGTGATCAGTGCATGATCAGTTACGTGAGCAGTGTATGATCAGCCATGTGATCAGTGCATGGTCAGACACGTGAACAGTGTATGATCAGCCACGTGATCAGTGCATGATTATTCACGTGCTCAGTGCATGATCAATCACGTGATCAGTGTATGATCAGCCAGGTGAACAGTGCATGCTCAGTCAAGTGATCAGGGCCTGCTGAGCTCCGTGATTCCTGTCTGCTCATCTGCTTGACAATTGCCAGCTGAGCTGCACGATTCCTGCCTGTCATCTGCTTGACAATTGCCAGCTGTGCTGTGTAATTCCTGCCTGCTCAGCTGCTTGATTATTGCCAGCTGAGCAGCATGATTCCTCACAGTTGAGTTCCATGATTTTTGCCTGCTGACTTTGATTCGTG
This sequence comes from Bos javanicus, assembly GCF_032452875.1. NCBI lineage: Eukaryota > Metazoa > Chordata > Mammalia > Artiodactyla > Bovidae > Bos > Bos javanicus. The sequence continues at coordinate 115,764 of NW_026894002.1, forward strand.
CCTACTCAGCTCTTTGTTTATTGCCTCCAGAGGCACATGATCAGTGTATGAAAGCAAACATGATCAGCGCATGATCAGTCACATGATCAGCGCCATTAAGTCACGTGATCACTACATGATAGTCATGTGATCAGTCCATGCTCAGTCACGGTATCAGTGCATGATCAGCCACGTGATCAGTGCATGATAGCCACGTGATCATTGCATGATAGCCACATGATCAGTGCATGATCAGCCAGGTGATCAGTACATGATAGCTACGTAATCAGTTCATCATTAGTCACCTGATCTGTGCATGACCAGGCAGGTGATCAGTGTATGATCAGCCACGTTAACAGTGCAATATAGCCCCTTGATCAGTGCATGATCAGTCACGTGACCAGTACATGGTAGCTACATGATCATTGCATGATCAGCCACATGAGCAGTGCATGATAGCCTCGTGATCAGTGCATGATCAGCCACGTGATCAGTGCATAATCAGTCACGTGATCAGTGCATGGTCAGTCACGTGATCAGTGCATGATCATCCACGGGATCAGTGCATGTGGAGTCATGTAGTCAATGCATGATAGCGCCGTAATCAGTGCACCATCAGTCCCGTGATGAGTGTATGATCAGCCAAGTGATCAGTGCAAGATAGCCACGTGATCAGTGCATGATCTGTCACATGATTAGTGTATGATCATCCACGTGATCAGTGCATGGGCAGTCATGTGATCAGTGCATGATATACACGTGATCAGTGCATGATCAGTCTCGTGATCAGTGCATGATAGCCACGTGATCAGTGCATGATCAGTCACCTGATGGGTGTATGATCATTCACGTGACCTGTACATGGTAGCTACATGATCATTGCATGATCAGCCACGTGAGTAGTGCATGATAGCCACGTGATCAGTGCATGATCAGCCACGTGAGCAGTGCATGATAGCCACGTGATCAGCGCATGATCAGACACGAGATCAGTGCATGATCAGTCACGTGATCAGTACATGATCAGTCACGTGAACAGTGCATGATCAGTCATGTGATCAGTGTATGACCAGCCAAGTGATCAGTGCATGATAGCCACGGGATCAGTGCATGATCAGTCACGTGATCAGTGCAAGATCAGCCACGTGATCAGTGCATGATCAGGCAAATGATCAGTGCATGATCAATTACGTGATCAGTGCATGATCAGCCACGTGATCAGTGAATGATCAGTCACGTGATCAGTGCATGGTCAGTCACGTGATCAGTGCATGATCATCCACGTGATCAGTGCATGTGGAGTCATGTAGACAATGCATGATATCGCCGTGATCAGTGCACGATCAGTCCCGTGATGAGTGTATGATCAGCCAAGTGATCAGTGCAAGATAGCTACGTGATCAGTGCATGATCAGCCACGTGATCAGTGCATGATCAGTCACGTGATCAGTGCATGATCAGCTTCGTGATCAGTGCATGATCAATTACGTGAGCTGTGCATGGTCACTCATGAGACCAGTACATGGTAGCTAAATGATCATTGCATGATCAGCCACGTGATCAGTGCATGATCAATTACGTGATCAGTTCATGATCAGTTACGTGAGCAGTGTATGATCAGCCATGTGATCAGTGCATGGTCAGACACGTGAACAGTGTATGATCAGCCACGTGATCAGTGCATGATATTCAAGTGATCAGTGCATGATCAGTCACGTGATCAGTGTATGATCAGCCACGTGATCAGTGCATGATCAATTACGTGATCAGTGCATGATCAGACACGTGATACGTGTGTGATCAGCCACGTTATCACTGCATGATGAGTCAGGTGATCAGTGCAGGATTAATTACGTAATCAGTGCATGATCAGTCACGTGACCAGTACATGGTTGCTACGTGATCATTGCATGATCACCACGTGAGCAGTGCATGATAGCCACGTGATCAGTGCATGATCAGTCACGTGATCAGTACATGATCAGTCAACTGAACAGTGCATGATCATTTACGTGATCTGAGCATGATCAGTCACCTGACCAGTATATGGTAGCTACGTGAACATTGCATGACCAGCCAGGTGAGTAGTGCATGATAGCCACGTGATGTGTGCATGATCAGTTACGTGAGCAGAGTATGATCAGACACGTGATCAGTGCATGAGTGCCACGTGATCAGTGCATGATCAGTCACGTGACAGGTGTGTGGTAAGCCACGTGAACAGTGCACGTTCAGCCACGTGATCAGTGCATGATATCCACGTGATCAGTGCATGATCAGTTACGTGAACAGTGCATGATGAGTCTCGTGAACAGTGCATGATCAGTAACGTGATCAGTGCATGATCAGACACGTGATCAGTGCTTGATCAGCCACGTGATCAGTGCATGATCAATTACGTGATCAGTGCAAGATCAGTCACGTGACCAGTACATGGTAGCTACGTGATCATTGCATGATCAGCCACGTGATCAGTGCATGATAGCCACGTGATCAGTGCATGATAGCCACGTGATCAGTCCATTATCAGTCACGTGATACGTGTGTGATCAGCCACGTGATCCGTGCATGATATCCACGTGATGAGTGAATGATAGCCACGTGATCAGTGCATTATAACCACGTGATCAGTGCATGATCAGTCACGTGATACGTGTGTGATCAGCCACGTGATCAGTGCATGATGAGTCAGGATATCAGTGCAGGATTAATTACGTGATCAGTGCATGATCAGTCACGTGACCAGTACGTTTGCTACGTGATCATTGCATGATCAGCCACGTGAACAGTGCATGATAACCATGTGATCAGTGCGTGATCAGTCACGTGATCAGTACATGATCAGTCACGTGAACAGTGCATGATCATTTACGTGATCTGTGCATGATCAGTCATGTGACCAGTATATGGTAGCTACATGAACATTGCATGACCAGCCAGGTGAGAAGTCCATGATAGCCACCTGATGTGTGCATGATTAGTTACATGAGCAGAATATGATCAGCCACGTGATCAGTGCATGAGTGCCACGTGATCAGTGCATGATCAGTCACGTGACAGGTGTGTGATAAGCCATGTGAACAGTGCATGTTCAGCCACGTGATCAGTGCATGATATCCACGTGATCAGTGCATGATCAGTTACGTGAACAGTGTATGATCAGCCACGTGAGCAGTGCATGGTGAGACACGTGAACAGTGTATGATCAAACACGTAATCAGTGCATGATATCCACGTGATCAGTGCATGATCAGTCTCGTGAACAGTGCATGATCAGTCACCTGATCAGTGTATGATCAATTACGTGATCAGTGCATGATCACTCACGTGACCAGTACATGGTAGCTACGTGATCATTGCATGATCAGCCACGTGAGCAGTGCATGATAGCCGCGTGATCACAGCATGATCTGTGACATGATCAGTGTATGTTTATCCACGTGATCAGTGCATGGGCAGTCAGGTGATCAGTGCATGATAGCCACGTGATCAGTGCATGCTCAGTCACGTGATCTGGACTTGATCAGCCACGTGATCAGTGCCTGCAGAGTCACGTGATCAGGGCCTGCTGAGCTGCGTGATTCCTGCCGGCTCGTCTGCATGACAATTGCCATCTGAGCTGCGTGATTCCTGTCGGCTCATCTGCTTGACAATTGCCAGCTGAGCTGCGTGATTCCTGCCAGGTCACCTGCTTGGTTATTGCCAGTTGAGCAGCATGATTCGTCACTGCTGAGCTCCATGCTTATTGCCTGCTGATTGCGTGGTTCGTGTCTGCTCAGCTCTTTGAGTATCGCCTTCTGAGGTCCCTGTTCGGTCGCCACCTGCCGGGGACCAGCCCCAACTGATCCAGGGTATTCGAAGGAGAGATGGCCTAGGCGACTATTTATATGCTAATCAGAGATGTCAAGAATAATAGTATGAGGAGAGCTCAGTAGGAAAATTCGGTGGAGAAAAGAGACTGAGTAGCTTGGTTTACGCAGAAGACCAATCAAACTTCAAGACAAGAAGCTTGCACCACTTACGTAGGCCGCAGGCCCCTCTCGAATAGCGAAAGGTGCCTCACCCTAGACACCTTCTCGAGTGGGTCTGAGCAGCCCAGGCATAATTAGTAAGCGTGGTGGGTTCCGCGCTCCAGATGGAGACTCAGCTGGAAGTTAAAGGGAAGAATGACAAGGAACTTTATGAATTGGAGCTGTAAGTTAACTCTTTGACAGAGAGAGCGAGATGGTGGTGGGGGACAGCCCCCAGTGAAATCAGAGGTGAGAGCACAAAGCAATACAGTAGGCAGACTTTGGTTTTCTTGGGGGGGGAGATGCTCGAGAATATCCGGGTGGACTCCTGAGGCTCGATCCCGCTTTTGCCTATGCCGAGCCTCCTTCCTCATGACCTTTGTCCAGAGTGGAATGCCTCCCCGGCTCCCGGCACATGATCAGTGCATGCTCAGTCACGATATCAGTGCCTGCTCAGCCACATGATCACTGACGGCACAGTCACGTGATCAGGGCCTCTCAGTCACGAGATCACCGTATGATAAACACGTGATCAGTGAACGACCAGCCACGTGATCACTGCATGCGCGGTCAGGCGGTCAGTTCCTGATCAGCCACCTGATCAGTGCGTGCACAGTCCCCTGATCAGCGCCTGTCAGTCACTGATCACTGCCTGATAAACACGTGATCAGTGCCCGAACAGCCACGTCATCAGTGCATGCGCAGTCACGTGATCAGTGCATGATAGCCACGTGATCAGTGCGTGCACAGTCCCATGATCTGCGCCTGTCAGCCACTGATCATTGCCTGATAAACACGTGATCAGTGCATGATGAGCCATGTGATCAGTGCCTGATCAGCCACGTCATCAGTGCATGCTCAGTCACGTCATCAGTGCATGATAGCCACGTGATCAGTGCATGCTCAGTCACGTGATCTGTACTTGATCAGCCACGTGATCAGTGCCTGCAGAGTCACGTGATCAGGGCCTGCTGAGCTGCGTGATTCCTGCCGGCTCATCTGCATGGCAATTGCATTCTGAGCTGCGTGATTCCTGTCGGCTCATCTGCTTGACAATTGCCAGCTGAGCTGCGTGATTCCTGCCTGGTCACGTGCTTGATTATTGCCAGTTGAGCAGCATGATTCGTCACTGCTGAGCTCCATGCTTATTGCCTGCTGATTGCGTGGTTCGTGTCTGCTCAGCTCTTTGAGTATCGCCTCCTGAGGTCCCTGTTCGGTGGCCACCTGCCGGGGACCAGCCCCAACTGATCCAGGGTATTCGAAGGAGAGATGGCCTAGGCGACTATTTATATGCTAATCACAGATGTCAAGAATAATAGTATGAGGAGAGCTCAGTAGGAAAATTCGGTGGAGAAAAGAGACTGAGTAGCTTGGTTTACGCGGAAGACCAATCAAACTTCAAGACAAGAAGCTTGCACCACTTACGTAGGCCGCAGGCCCCCTCTCGAATAGCGAAAGGTGCCTCACCCTAGACACCTTTTCGAGTGGGTCTGAGCAGCCCAGGAATAATTAGTAAGCGTGGTGGGTTCTGCGCTCCAGATGGAAATTCAGCTGGAAGTTAAAGGGAAGAATGACAAGGAACTTTATGAATTGGAGCTGTAAGTTAACTCTTTGACAGAGAGAGCGAGATGGTGGTGGGGGACAGCCCCCAGTGAAATCAGAGGTGAGAGCACAAAGCAATACAGTAGGCAGACTTTGGTTTTCTTGGGGGGGAGATGCTCGAGAATATCCGGGTGGACTCCTGAGGCTCGATCCCGCTTTTGCCTATGCCGAGCCTCCTTCCTCATGACCTTTGTCCAGAGTGGAATGCCTCCCCGGCTCCCGGCACATGATCAGTGCATGCTCAGTCACGATATCAGTGCCTGCTCAGCCACATGATCACTGACGGCACAGTCACGTGATCAGGGGCTCTCAGTCACGAGATCACCGTATGATAAACACGTGATCAGTGAACGACCAGCCACGTGATCACTGCATGCGCGGTCAGGCGGTCAGTTCCTGATCAGCCACCTGATCAGTGCGTGCACAGTCCCCTGATCAGCGCCTGTCAGTCACTGATCACTGCCTGATAAACACGTGATCAGTGCCCGAACAGCCACGTCATCAGTGCATGCGCAGTCACGTGATCAGTGCATGATAGCCACGTGATCAGTGCGTGCACAGTCCCATGATCTGCGCCTGTCAGCCACTGATCATTGCCTGATAAACACGTGATCAGTGCATGATGAGCCATGTGATCAGTGCCTGATCAGCCACGTCATCAGTGCATGCTCAGTCACGTCATCAGTGCATGATAGCCACGTGATCAGTGCATGCTCAGTCACGTGATCTGGACTTGATCAGCCACGTGATCAGTGCCTGCAGAGTCACGTGATCAGGGCCTGCTGAGCTGCGTGATTCCTGCCGGCTCATCTGCATGGCAATTGCATTCTGAGCTGCGTGATTCCTGTCGGCTCATCTGCTTGACAATTGCCAGCTGAGCTGCGTGATTCCTGCCTGGTCACGTGCTTGATTATTGCCAGTTGAGCAGCATGATTCGTCACTGCTGAGCTCCATGCTTATTGCCTGCTGATTGCGTGGTTCGTGTCTGCTCAGCTCTTTGAGTATCGCCTCCTGAGGTCCCTGTTCGGTGGCCACCTGCCGGGGACCAGCCCCAACTGATCCAGGGTATTCGAAGGAGAGATGGCCTAGGCGACTATTTATATGCTAATCACAGATGTCAAGAATAATAGTATGAGGAGAGCTCAGTAGGAAAATTCGGTGGAGAAAAGAGACTGAGTAGCTTGGTTTACGCGGAAGACCAATCAAACTTCAAGACAAGAAGCTTGCACCACTTACGTAGGCCGCAGGCCCCCTCTCGAATAGCGAAAGGTGCCTCACCCTAGACACCTTTTCGAGTGGGTCTGAGCAGCCCAGGAATAATTAGTAAGCGTGGTGGGTTCCGCGCTCCAGATGGAAATTCAGCTGGAAGTTAAAGGGAAGAATGACAAGGAACTTTATGAATTGGAGCTGTAAGTTAACTCTTTGACAGAGAGAGCGAGATGGTGGTGGGGGACAGCCCCCAGTGAAATCAGAGGTGAGGGCACAAAGCAATACAGTAGGCAGACTCTGGTTTTTTTGGTGGGGAGATGCTCGAGAATATCCGGGTGGACTCCTGAGGCTCGATCCCGCATTTGCGTATGCCGAGCCTCCTTCCTCATGACCTTTGTCCAGAGTGGAATGCCTCCCCGGCTCCCGACACATGATCAGTGCATGCTCAGTCACGATATCAGTGCCTGCTCAGCCACGTGATCACAGACAGCACAGTCACGTGATCAGCGCCTCTCAGTCACTTGATCACTGTATGATAAACACCTGATCAGTGAACGACCAGCCACGTGGTCACTGCATGCGCGGTCAGGCGGTCAGTTCCTGATCAGCCACCTGATCAGTGCGTGCACAGTCCCCTGATCAGCGCCTGTCAGTCACTGATCACTGCCTGATAAACACGTGATCAGTGCCCGAACAGCCACGTCATCAATGCATGCGCAGTCACGTCATCAGTGCATGATAGCCACGTGATCAGTGCGTGCACAGTCCCATGATCAGCGCCTGTCAGCCACTGATCATTGCCTGATAAACACGTGATCAGTGCATGATGAGCCATGTGATCAGTGCCTGATCAGCCACGTCATCAGTGCATGCGCAGTCACGTCATCAGTGCATGATAGCCACGTGATCAGTGCATGCTGAGTCACGTGATCTGGACTTGATCAGCCACGTGATCAGTGCCTGCAGAGTCACGTGATCAGGGCCTGCTGAGCTGCGTGATTCCTGCCGGCTCATCTGCATGACAATTGCCATCTGAGCTGCGTGATTCCTGTCGGCTCATCTGCTTGACAATTGCCAGCTGAGCTACGTAATTCCTGCCAGGTCACCTGCTTGGTTATTGCCAGTTGAGCAGCATGATTCGTCACTGCTGAGCTCCATGCTTATTGCCTGCTGATTGCGTGGTTCGTGTCTGCTCAGCTCTTTGAGTATCGCCTCCTGAGGTCCCTGTTCGGTCGCCACCTGCTGGGGACCAGCCCCAACTGATCCAGGGTATTCGAAGGAGAGATGGCCTAGGCGACTATTTATATGCTAATCAGAGATGTCAAGAATAAAAGTATGAGGGGAGCTCAGTAGGAAAATTCGGTGGAGAAAAGAGACTGAGTAGCTTGGTTTACGCGGAAGACCAATCAAACTTCAAGACAAGAAGTTTGCACCACTTACGTAGGCCGCAGGCGCCCTCTCGAATAGCGAAAGGTGCCTCACCCTAGACACCTTCTCGAGTGGGTCTTAGCAGCCCAGGCATAATTAGTAAGCGTGGTGGGTTCCGAGCTCCAGATGGAGACTCAGCTGGAAGTTAAAGGGAAGAATGACAAGGAACTTTATGAATTGGAGCTGTAAGTTAACTCTTTGACAGAGAGAGCGAGATGGTGGTGGGGGAGAGCCCACAGTGAAATCAGAGGTGAGGGCACAAAGAAGTACAGTAGGCAGACTCTGGTTTTTTTGTGGGGGAGATGCTCGAGAATATCCGGGTGGACTCCTGAGGCTCGATCCCGCATTTGCGTATGCCAAGCCTCCTTCCTCATGACCTTTGATATGTGTGTGATCAGCCACGTGATCAGTGCATGATATCCATATAATCAGTGCATGATAGCCACGTGATCACTTCAAGATTAGTCACGTGAGCTGTGCATGACCAGGCACGATGAGTGCATGATATCCACGTGATCAGTACATTATAGCCACGTGATCAGTGCATGAGAACCACGTGATCATTGCATGGTCAGTCACGTGATACATGTGTGATCAGCCACGTGATCAGTGCATGATGAGCCACGTGATCAGTGCAGGATCAATTACGTGATCATTGCATGATCAGTCACGGGACCAGTACATGGTTGCTACGTGATCATTGCATGATCAGCCACGTGAGCAGAGCATGATAGCCACGTGATCAGTGCATGATCAGTCATGTGATAAGTACATGATTAGTCACGTGATCAGTGCATGATCAGTCATGTGATAAGTACATGATCAGTCACGTGAACAGTGCATGATCATTTACTTGATCTGTGCATGATCAGTCACCTGACCAGTATATGGGAGCTACATGATCATTGCATGACGAGCCACGGAGCAGTGCATGATAGCCACGTGATGTGTGCATGATCAGTTACGTGAGCAGAGTATGATCAGCCACGTGATCAGTGCATGAGTTCCCCGTGTTCACTGCATGATCAGTCACGTGACAGGTGTGTGATCAGCCACGTGAACAGTACATGTTCAGCCACGTGATCAGTTCATGATCAGCCACGTGATCAGTGCATGATATCCAAGTGATCAGTGCATGATCAATCAAGTGATCAGTGTATGATCAACCACGTGAACAGTGCATGCTCAGTCACGTGATCAGGGCCTGTTGAGCTGCGTGATTACTGTGTGCTCATCTGCTTGACAATTGCCAGGTGAGCTGCACGATTCCTGCCTGTCATCTGCTTGACAATTGCCAGCAGTGCTGCGTAATTCCTGCCTGCTCAGCTGCTTGATTATTGCCAGCTGAGCAGCATGATTCCTCACAGCTGAGTTCCATGAGTATTGCCTGCTGACCCTTTGATTCGTGCCTACTCAGCTCTTTCTTTATTGCCTCCAGAGACACATGATCAGTGTATGATAGCAAACATGATCAGTCACATGATCAGCGCCATTAAGTCACGTGATCACTACATGATAGTCATATGATCAGTCCATGCTCAGTCAGGGTATCAGTGCATGATCAGCCACGTGATCAGTGCATGATAGCCACGTGATCATTGCATGAGAGCCATGTGATCAGTGCATGATCAGCCAGGTGATCAGTGCATGATAGCTACCTTACCAGTGCATGATTAGTCAGGTGATCTGTGCATGACCAGGCAGGTGATCAGTGTATGATCAGCCACGTGAACAGTGCATGATAGCCACGTGATCAGTGCATGATCAGTCACCTGATGGGTGTATGATCAGTCACATGACCGGTACATGGTAGTTACATGATCATTGCATGATCAGCCACGTGAGTAGTGCATGATAGCCACGTGATCAGTGCATGATCAGTCAAGTGATCAGTGCATGATCAGTCATGTGACCAGTACATGGTAGCTGCGTGATCATTGCATGATTAGCCACGTGAGCAGTGTATTATAGCCACGTGATAAGTGCATGATCAGCCACGTGATCAGTGCATGATCAAGCACGTAATCAGTGCATGATCAGTCACGTGACCAGTACATGGTAGCTACGTGATCATTGCATGATCAGCCACGTGATCAGTGCATGATAGCCACGTGATCAGTGCATGATCAATCACGTGATTAGTGCATGATCAGTTACGTGACCAGAGTATGATCAGCCACGTGATCAGTGCATGATCACCCACATGATCAGTGCATGATCAATTACGTGATCAGTGCATGATCATTCACGTGACCAGTACATGGTAGCTACGTGATCATTGCATGATCAGCCACGTGATCAGTGCATGATAGCCACGGGATCAGTGCATGATCAGTCACGTGATCAGTGCATGATCAGTCACGTGATCAGTGCATGATAAGTCACCTGATCAGTGCAGGATCAATTACGTGATCAGTGCATCATCAGTCACGTGACCAGTACATGGTTGCTACGTGATCATTGCATAATCAGCCACGTGAGCAGAGCATGATAGCCACGTGATCAGTGCATGATCAGTCACGTGATCAGTACATGATCAGTCACGTGAACAGTGCATGATCATTTACGTGATCTGTGCATGATCAGTCACGTGACCAGTATACGGTAGCTGCGTGATCATTGCATGACGAGCCACGTGAGCAGTGCATGATAGCCACGTGATGTGTGCATGATCAGTTACGTGAGCAGAGTATGATCAACCACGTGATCAGTGCATGAGTGCCACGTGATCACTGCATGATCAGTTACGTGAGCAGTGTATGATCAGCCACGTGATCAGTGCATGGTCAGACACGTGAACAGGTATGATCAGCCACGTGATCAGTGCATGATATCCAAGTGATCAGTGCATGATCAATCACGTGATCAGTGTATGATCAAACACGTGAACAGTGCATGCTCAGTCACGTGATCGTGGCCTGCTGAGCTGCATGATTACTGTCTGCTCATCTGCTTGAATATTGCCAGCTGAGCTGCACGATTCCTGCCTGTCATCTGCTTGACAATTGCCAGCTGTGCTGCGTAATCCCTGCCTGCTCATCTACTTGATTATTGCCAGCTGAGCAGCATGATTTCTCAGAGCTGAGTTCCATGACTATAGCCTGCTGACTGATTCCTGCCTACTCAGCTCTTTGTTCATTGCCTCCAGATGCACATGATCAGTGTGTGACACCAAACATCATCAGCACATGATCAGTCACATGATGAATGCATGATAAGCCAGGTGATCAGTGCATGATCAGTCATGTGACCAGTACATGGTAGCTGCGTGATCACTGCATGATCAGCCACGGGAGCACTGCATGATAGCCACGTGATCAGTGCATGATCAGTCACGTGTTCAGTGCATGATCAGCCACGTGATCAGTGCATGATCAATTACGTGATCAGTGCATGATCACTCACGGGACCAGTACATGGTAGCTACGTGATCATTGCATGATCAGCCACGTGATCAGTGCATGATCAATTACGTGATCAGTGCATGATCAGTTACGTGAGCAGTGTATGATCAGCCACGTGATCAGTGCATGGTCAGACACGTGAACAGTGTATGATTAGCCACGTGATCAGTGCCTGATATCCAAGTGATCAGTGCTTGATCAGTCACGTGATCAGTGTATGATCAGCCATGTGAACAGTGCATGCTCAGTCACGTGATCAGGGCCTGCTGAGCTGCGTGATTACTGTCTGCTCATCTGCTTGACATTTGGCAGCTGAACTGCATGATTCCTGCCTGTCATCTGCTTGACAATTGCCAGCTGTGCTGTGTAATTCCTGCCTGCTCAGCTGCTTGATTATTGCCAGCTGAGCAGCATGATTCCTCACAGCTGAGTTCCATGATTATTGCCTGCTGACTGTTTGATTCATGCCTACTCAGCTCTATGTTTATTGCCTCCAGAGGCACATGATCAGTGTATGATAGCAAACATGCTCAGCGCATGATCAGTCATATGGTCAGCGCCATTAAGTCACGTGATCACTACATGATAGTCATGTGATCAGTCCATGCTCAGTCACGGTATCAGTGCATGATCAGCCACGTGATCAGTGCATGATAGCCACGTGATCATTGCATGATAGCCACGTGATCAGTGCATGATCAGCCAGTTGATCAGTGAATGATTGCTACGTGATCAGTTCATGATTAGTCACGTGATCTGTGCATGACCAGGCAGGTGATCAGTGTATGATCAGCCACGTGAACAGTGCATGATACCACGTGATCAGTGCATGATCAGTCACCTGATGGGTGTATGATCAGTCACGTGACCGGTACATGGTAGCTACATGATCATTGCATGATCAGCCACGTGAGTAGTGCATGATAGCCACGTGATCAGTGCATGATCAGTGACGTGATCAGTGCATGTTCAGTCATGTAATCTGTGCATGACCAGGCACGTGATTAGTGTATGATCAGCCATGTGATCAGTGCATGATAGCCACGTGATCAGTGCATGATAAGTCACGTGATCAGTGCATGATCAGTCAAGTGATCAGTGCATGATCAGCCACATGATCAGTGCATGATCAATTACGTCATCAGTGCATGATCAGTCACGTGACCAGTACATGGTAGCTGCGTGATCAGTGTATGACCAGCCACATGATCAGTGCATGATCAGTCACGTGACCAGCACATGGTAGCTTCATGATCATTTCATGATCAGCCACGTTAGCACTGCATGATAGCCACGTGATCAGTGCTTGATCAGCCACGTGATCAGTGCATGATCAATTACGTGTTCAGTGCAAGATCAGTCACGTGACCAGTACATGGTAGCTACGTGATCATTGCATGATCAGCCACGTGATCAGTGCATGATAGCCACGTGATCAGTGCATGATAGCCACGTGATCAGTGCATTATCAGTCACGTGATACGTGTGTGATCAGCCATGTGATCAGTGCATGATGAGTCAGGTGATCAGTGGAGGATTAATTACGTGATAAGTGCATGATCAGTCACGTGACCAGTACATGGTTGCTACGTGATCATTGCATGATCAGCCACGTGAGCAGTGCATGATAGCCAAGTGATCAGTGCGTGATCAGTCACGTGATCAGTGCATGATCATTTACGTGATCTGTGCATGATCAGTCACGTGACCAGTATATGGTAGCTTCGTGAACATTGCATGACCAGCCAGGTGAGAAGTGCATGATAGCCACCTGATGTATGCATGATCAGTTACGTGAGCAGAATATGATCAGCCACGTGATCAGTGCATGAGTGCCACGTGATCAGTGCATGATCAGTCACGTGACAGTTGTGTGGTAAGCCACGTGAACAGTGCATGTTCAGCCACGTGATCAGTGCATGATATCCACGTGATCAGTGCATGATCAGCCACGTGATCAGTGCATGATCAGCCACGTGATCAGTTTATGATCAGACACGTGATCAGTGCATGATCAGCCACGTGATCAGTGCATGATACCACGTGATCAGTGCATGATCAGTCACGTGATCAGTGCATGATCAGCCACGTGATCAGTGCATGATCAGTCACGTGATCAGTGCATGATAGCCACGTGATCAGTGCATGATAGTCACGTGATCAGTGCATGATCAGTCACGTGATCAGTGCATGATCAGCCACGTGATCAGTGCATGATAGCCACGTGATCAGTGCATGATCAGTCACGTGATCAGTGCATGATCAGTCACGTGATCAGTGCATGATCAGCCACGTGATCAGTGCATGAGAGCCACGTGATCAGTGCATGATCAGTCACGTGATCAGTGCATGATAGCTACGTGATCAGTGCATGATCAGCCACGTGATCAGTGCATGATAGCCACGTGATCAGTGCATGATCAGTCACGTGATCAGTGCATGATCAGTCACGTGATCAGTGCATGATCATTCACGTGATCAGTGCATGATCAGTCACGTGATCAGTGCATGGTAGCTACGTGATCAGTGCATGATCAGCCACGTGATCAGTGCATGATAGCCACGTGATCAGTGCATGATCAGTCACGTGATCAGTGCATGATCAGCCACGTGATCAGTGCATGACAGTCACGTGATCAGTGCATGATCAGCCACGTGATCAGTGCATGATCAGTCACGTGATCAGTGCATGATCAGCCACGTGATCAGTGCATGATCAGTTACGTGATCAGTGCATGATCAGTCACGTGACCAGTGCATGGTAGCCACGTGATCAGTGCATGATCAGCCACGTGATCAGTGCATGATCAGTCACGTGATCAGTGCATGATCAGCCACGTGATCAGTGCATGATCAGTCACGTGATCAGTGCATGATAGTCACGTGATCAGTGCATGGTAGCTACGTGATCAGTGCATGATCAGCCACGTGATCAGTGCATGATAGCCACGTGATCAGTGCATGATCAGTCACGTGATCAGTGCATGATCAGTCACGTGATCAGTGCATGATCAGTCACGTGATCAGTGCATGATCAATTACGTGATCAGTGCATGATCAGTCACGTGATCAGTGCATGATAGCTACGTGATCAGTGCATGATCAGCCACGTGATCAGTGCATGATAGCCACGTGATCAGTGCATGATCAGTCACGTGATCAGTGCATGATCATCCACGTGATCAGTGCATGATCAGTCACGTGATCAGTGCATGATCAGACGTGATCAGTGCATGTCAGTCACGTGATCAGTGCATGATCAGCCACGTGATCAGTGCATGATAGCCACGTGATCAGTGCATGATAGCCACGTGATCAGTGCATGATCAGTCACGTGATCAGTGCATGATCAGCCACGTGATCAGTGCATGATAGCCACGTGATCAGTGCATGATCAGTCACGTGATCAGTGCATGATCAGTCACGTGATCAGTGCATGATCAGTCACGTGATCAGTGCATGATCAGCCACGTGATCAGTGCATGATCAGTCACGTGATCAGTGCATGATAGCCACGTGATCAGTGCATGATCAGTCCCGTGATCAGTGCATGATCAGCCATTGATCAGTGCATGATAGCCACGTGATCAGTGCATGACAGCCACGTGATCAGTGCATGATCAGCCACGTGATCAGTGCATGATAGCCACGTGATCAGTGCATGATCAGTCACGTGATCAGTGTGTGATCAGCCACGTGAACAGTGCATGCTCAGTCACGTGATCAGGGCCTGCTGAGCTGCGTGATTACTGTCTGCTCATCTGCTTGACAATTGCCAGCTGAGCTGCACGATTCCTGCCTGTCATCTGCTTGACATTTGCCAGCTGTGCTGCGTAATTCCTGCCTGCTCATCTGCTTGATTATTGCCAGCTGAGCAGCATGATTTCTCACAGCTGAGTTCCATGATTATTGCCTGCTGACTGATTCGTGCCTACTCAGCTCTTTGTTCATTGCCTCCAGAGGCACATGATCAGTGTATGATACCAAACATGATCAGCGCATGATCAGTCACATGATCAGTGCATGATAAGCCACGTGATCAGTGCATGATCAGTCACGTGATCAGTGCATGATCAGTCACGTGACCAGTGCATGATAGCTGCGTGATCATGGCATGATCAGCCACGTGATCAGTGCATGATAGCCACGTGATCAGTGCATGATCAGTCACGTGATCAGTGCATGATCAGTCACGTGATCAGTGCATGATCAGCCACGTGATCAGTGCATGATCAGTCACGTGATCAGTGCATGGTAGCTACGTGATCAGTGCATGATCAGCCACGTGATCAGTGCATGATAGCCACGTGATCAGTGCATGATCAGCCACGTGATCAGTGCATGATCAGCCACGTGATCAGTGCATGATCAGTCACGTGATCAGTGCATGATCAGCCACGTGATCAGTGCATGATCAGTCACGTGATCAGTACATGATAGCTACGTGATCAGTGCATGATCAGCCACGTGATCAGTGCATGATAGCCACGTGATCAGTGCATGATAGCCACGTGATCAGTGCATGATCAGTCACGTGATCAGTGCATGATCAGCCACGTGATCAGTGCATGATCAGTCACGTGATCAGTGCATGATCAGCCACGTGATCAGTGCATGATAGCCACGTGATCAGTGCATGATCAGTCACGTGATCAGTGCATGATCAGTCACGTGATCAGTGCATGATCAGCACGTGATCAGTGCATGATCAGTCATGTATCAGTGCATGATAGCCCGTGATCAGTGCATGATCAGTCACGTGATCAGTGCATGATCAGCCACGTGATCAGTGCATGATAGCCACGTGATCAGTGCATGATCAGTCACGTGATCAGTGCATGATCAGTCACGTGATCAGTGCATGATCAGTCCCGTGATCAGTGCATGATCAGCCACGTGATCAGTGCATGATCAGCCACGTGATCAGTGCATGATCAGTCACGTGATCAGTGCATGATACGTGATCAGTGCATGATCAGCCACGTGATCAGTGCATGATAGCCACGTGATCAGTGCATGATCAGTCACGTGATCAGTGCATGATCAGTCACGTGATCAGTGCATGATCAGTTACGTGATCAGTGCATGATCAGTCACGTGACCAGTATATGGTAGCTACGTGATCATTGCATGACAGCCACGTGATCAGTGCATGATAGCCACGTGATCAGTGCATGATCAGTTACGTGATCAGTGTATGATCAGCCACGTGATCAGTGCATGAGTGCCACGTGATCAGTGCATGATATGTCACGTGATCGGTGTGTGATCAGCCACGTGATCAGTGCATGATCAGCCACGTGATCAGTGCATGATAGCCACGTGATCAGTGCATGATCAGTTACGTGATCAGTGTATGATCAGCCACGTGATCAGTGCATGATCAGACACGTGATCAGTGCATGATCAGCCACGTGATCAGTGCATGATATCCACGTGATCAGTGCATGATCAGTCACGTGATCAGTGCATGATCAGCCACGTGATCAGTGCATGATCAGTCACGTGATCAGTGCATGATCAGTCACGTGATCAGTGCATGATCAGTCACGTGATCAGTGCATGATCAGTCACGTGATCAGTGCATGATCAGCCACGTGATCAGTGCATGATAGCCACGTGATCAGTGCATGATCAGTCACGTGATCAGTGCATGATCAGCCACGTGATCAGTGCATGATCAGCACGTGATCAGTGCATGATCAGCCACGTGATCAGTGCATGATCAGCCACGTGATCAGTGCATGATCAGTCACGTGATCAGTGCATGATCAGTCACGTGATCAGTGCATGATCAGCCACGTGATCAGTGCATGATCAGTCATGTGATCAGTGCATGATAGTCCGTGATCAGTGCATGATCAGTCCAGTGATCAGTGCATGATCAGCCACGTGATCAGTGCATGATAGCCACGTGATCAGTGCATGATCAGTCACGTGATCAGTGCATGATAGCCACGTGATCAGTGCATGATCAGTCACGTGATCAGTGCATGATCAGCCACGTGATCAGTGCATGATCAATTACGTGATCAGTGCATGATCAGTCACGTGACCAGTACATGGTAGCTACGTGATCAGTGCATGATCAGCCACGTGATCAGTGCATGATCAGTTACGTGATCAGTGCATGATCAGTCACGTGATCAGTGCATGATCAGCCACGTGATCAGTGCATGATCAGTCACGTGATCAGTGCATGATCAGCCACGTGATCAGTGCATGATAGTCACGTGATCAGTGCATGATCAGTCACGTGATCAGTGCATGATCAGCCACGTGATCAGTGCATGATCAGTTACGTGATCAGTGCATGATCAGTCACGTGATCAGTGCATGATAGCCACGTGATCAGTGCATGATCAGCCACGTGATCAGTGCATGATCAGTTACGTGATCAGTGCATGATCAGTTACGTGAGCAGTGTATGATCAGCCACGTGATCAGTGCATGGTCAGACACGTGAACAGTGTATGATCAGCCACGTGATCAGTGCATGATATCCAAGTGATCAGTGCATGATCAATCACGTGATCAGTGTATGATCAGCCACGTGAACAGTGCATGCTCAGTCACGTGATCAGGGCCTGCTGAGCTGCGTGATTACTGTCTGCTCATCTGCTTGACAATTGCCAGCTGAGCTGCACGATTCCTGCCTGTCATCTGCTTGACAATTGCCAGCTGTGCTGCGTAATTCCTGCCTGCTCAGCTGCTTGATTATTGCCAGCTGAGCAGCATGATTCCTCACAGCTGAGTTCCATGATTATTGCCTGCTGACTTTGATTCGTGCCTACTCAGCTCTTTGTTTATTGCCTCCAGAGGCACATGATCAGTGTATGATAGCAAACATGATCAGCGCATGATCAGTCACATGATCAGCGCCATTAAGTCACGTGATCACTACATGATAGTCATGTGATCAGTCCATGCTCAGTCACGGTATCAGTGCATGATCAGCCACGTGATCAGTGCATGATAGCCACGTGATCAGTGCATGATAGCCACGTGATCAGTGCATGATCAGCCACGTGATCAGTGCATGATAGCCACGTGATCAGTGCATGATAGCCAGTGATCAGTGCATGATCAGTCACGTGATCAGTGCATGATCAGCCACGTGATCAGTGCATGATAGCCACTGATCAGTGCATGATCAGTCACGTGATCAGTGCATGATCAGTCACGTGATCAGTGCATGATCAGCCACGTGATCAGTGCATGATCAGCCACGTGATCAGTGCATGATCAGTCACGTGATCAGTGCATGATCAGTCACGTGATCAGTGCATGATCAGTCACGTGATCAGTGCATGATCAGCCACGTGATCAGTGCATGATAGCCACGTGATCAGTGCATGATCAGTCACGTGATCAGTGCATGATCAGCCACGTGATCAGTGCATGATCAGGCACGTGATCAGTGCATGATCAGTTACGTGATCAGTGCATGATCAGCCACGTGATCAGTGCATGATCAGTCACGTGATCAGTGCATGATCAGTCACGTGATCAGTGCATGATCAGCCACGTGATCAGTGCATGATCAGTCATGTGATCAGTGCATGATAGTGCCGTGATCAGTGCATGATCAGTCCCGTGATCAGTGCATGATCAGCCACGTGATCAGTGCATGATAGCTACGTGATCAGTGCATGATCAGCCACGTGATCAGTGCATGATAGCCACGTGATCAGTGCATGATCAGTCACGTGATCAGTGCATGATCAGCCACGTGATCAGTGCATGATCAGTTACGTGATCAGTGCATGATCAGTCACGTGACCAGTGCATGATAGCTACGTGATCAGTGCATGATCAGCCACGTGATCAGTGCATGATCAGTTACGTGATCAGTGCATGATCAGTTACGTGATCAGTGCATGATCAGCCACGTGATCAGTGCATGATCAGACACGTGATCAGTGCATGATCAGCCACGTGATCAGTGCATGATAGTCACGTGATCAGTGCATGATCAGTCACGTGATCAGTGCATGATCAGCCACGTGATCAGTGCATGATCAGTTACGTGATCAGTGCATGATCAGTTACGTGATCAGTGCATGATCAGTCACGTGATCAGTGCATGGTAGCTACGTGATCAGTGCATGATCAGCCACGTGATCAGTGCATGATAGTCACGTGATCAGTGCATGATCAGCCACGTGATCAGTGCATGATCAGCCACGTGATCAGTGCATGATAGCTACGTGATCAGTGCATGATCAGTCACGTGATCAGTGCATGATCAGGCACGTGATCAGTGCATGATCAGCCACGTGATCAGTGCATGATAGCCACGTGATCAGTGCATGATCAGTCACGTGATCAGTGCATGGTAGCTACGTGATCAGTGCATGATCAGCCACGTGATCAGTGCATGATAGCCACGTGATCAGTGCATGATCAGCCACGTGATCAGTGCATGATCAGTCACGTGATCAGTGCATGATCAGTCACGTGATCAGTGCATGATCAGCCACGTGATCAGTGCATGATCAGTCATGTGATCAGTGCATGATAGCCCGTGATCAGTGCATGATCAGTCACGTGATCAGTGCATGATCAGCCACGTGATCAGTGCATGATAGCCACGTGATCAGTGCATGATCAGCCACGTGATCAGTGCATGATCAGTCACGTGATCAGTGCATGATCAGTCACGTGATCAGTGCATGATCAGCCACGTGATCAGTGCATGATCAGTCATGTGATCAGTGCATGATAGCCCGTGATCAGTGCATGATCAGTCCCGTGATCAGTGCATGATCAGCCACGTGATCAGTGCATGATAGCCACGTGATCAGTGCATGATCAGCCACGTGATCAGTGCATGATCAGTCACGTGATCAGTGCATGATCAGCCACGTGATCAGTGCATGATCAGTCACGTGATCAGTGCATGATCAGTCATGTGATCAGTGCATGGTAGCTACGTGATCAGTGCATGATCAGCCACGTGATCAGTGCATGATAGCCACGTGATCAGTGCATGATCAGCCACGTGATCAGTGCATGATAGCCACGTGATCAGTGCATGATCAGCCACGTGATCAGTGCATGATCAGTCACGTGATCAGTGCATGATCAGTCACGTGATCAGTGCATGATCAGTCACGTGATCAGTGCATGATCAGCCACGTGATCAGTGCATGATAGCCACGTGATCAGTGCATGATCAGTCACGTGATCAGTGCATGATCAGCCACGTGATCAGTGCATGATCAGGCACGTGATCAGTGCATGATCAGTTACGTGATCAGTGCATGATCAGCCACGTGATCAGTGCATGATCAGTCACGTGATCAGTGCATGATCAGTCACGTGATCAGTGCATGATCATCCACGTGATCAGTGCATGATCAGTCACGTGACAGTGCATGATAGCCCGTGATCAGTGCATGATCAGTCCCGTGATCAGTGCATGATCAGCCACGTGATCAGTGCATGATAGCCACGTGATCAGTGCATGATCAGCCACGTGATCAGTGCATGATCAGTCACGTGATCAGTGCATGATCAGCCACGTGATCAGTGCATGATCAGTCACGTGATCAGTGCATGATCAGTCATGTGATCAGTGCATGATAGCCACGTGATCAGTGCATGATCAGCCACGTGATCAGTGCATGATCAGCCACGTGATCAGTGCATGATCAGTTACGTGAGCAGTGTATGATCAGGCACGTGATCAGTGCATGGTCAGACACGTGAACAGTGTATGATCAGCCACGTGATCAGTGCATGATATCCACGTGATCAGTGCATGATCAATCACGTGATCAGTGTATGATCAGCCACGTGAACAGTGCATGCTCAGTCACGTGATCAGGGCCTGCTGAGCTGCGTGATTACTGTCTGCTCATCTGCTTGACAATTGCCAGCTGAGCTGCACGATTCCTGCCTGTCATCTGCTTGACAATTGCCAGCTGTGCTGCGTAATTCCTGCCTGCTCAGCTGCTTGATTATTGCCAGCTGAGCAGCATGATTCCTCACAGCTGAGTTCCATGATTATTGCCTGCTGACTTTGATTCGTGCCTACTCAGCTCTTTGTTTATTGCCTCCAGAGGCACATGATCAGTGTATGATAGCAAACATGATCAGCGCATGATCAGTCACATGATCAGCGCCATTAAGTCACGTGATCACTACATGATAGTCATGTGATCAGTCCATGCTCAGTCACGGTATCAGTGCATGATCAGCCACGTGATCAGTGCATGATAGCCACGTGATCAGTGCATGATCAGCCACGTGATCAGTGCATGATCAGCCACGTGATCAGTGCATGATAGCCACGTGATCAGTGCATGATCAGTCACGTGATCAGTGCATGATCAGTCACGTGATCAGTGCATGATCAGCCACGTGATCAGTGCATGATAGCCACGTGATCAGTGCATGATCAGTCACGTGACCAGTACATGGTAGCTACGTGATCATTGCATGATCAGCCACGTGATCAGTGCATGATAGCCACGTGATCAGTGCATGATCAGCCACGTGATCAGTGCATGATCAGTCACGTGATCAGTGCATGATCAGCCACGTGATCAGTGCATGATCAGCCACGTGATCAGTGCATGATCAGTCATGTGATCAGTGCATGATAGCCCGTGATCAGTGCATGATCAGTCCCGTGATCAGTGCATGATCAGCCACGTGATCAGTGCATGATAGCTACGTGATCAGTGCATGATCAGTCACGTGATCAGTGCATGATCAGCCACGTGATCAGTGCATGATAGCCACGTGATCAGTGCATGACAATTACGTGATCAGTGCATGATCAGTCACGTGATCAGTGCATGATAGCCACGTGATCAGTGCATGATCAGTCACGTGATCAGTGTGTGATCAGCCACGTGATCAGTGCATGATCAGTCACGTGATCAGGGCCTGCTGAGCTGCGTGATTACTGTCTGCTCATCTGCTTGACAATTGCCAGCTGAGCTGCACGATTCCTGCCTGTCATCTGCTTGACAATTGCCACCTGTGCTGCATAATTCCTGCCTGCTCATCTACTTGATTATTGCCAGCTGAGCAGCATGATTTCTCACAGCTGAGTTCCATGATTATAGCCTGCTGACTGATTCCTGCCTACTCAGCTCTTTGTTCATTGCCTCCAGATGCACATGATCAGTGTGTGACACCAAACATGATCAGTGCATGATCAGTCACATGATCAGTGCATGATAAGCCACGTGATCAGTGCATGATCAATTACGTGATCAGTGCATGATCAGTCCTGTGACAAGTACATGGTAGCTGCGTGATCAGTGCATGATCAGCCACGTGAGCAGTGCATGATAGCCACGTGATCAGTGCATGATCAGTCACGTGATCAGTGCATGATCAGTCACGTGATCAGTGCATGATCAGCCACGTGATCAGTGCATGATCAGTCACGTGATCAGTGCATGATCAGTCACGTGACCAGTGCATGATAGCCACGTGATCAGTGCATGATCAGCCACGTGATCAGTGCATGATCAGCCACGTGATCAGTGCATGATCAGTTACGTGAGCAGTGTATGATCAGCCACGTGATCAGTGCATGATCAGACACGTGAACAGTGTATGATCAGCCACGTGATCAGTGCATGATATCCAAGTGATCAGTGCATGATCAATCACGTGATCAGTGTATGATCAGCCACGTGAACAGTGCATGCTCAGTCACGTGATCAGGGCCTGCTGAGCTGCGTGATTACTGTCTGCTCATCTGCTTGACAATTGCCAGCTGAGCTGCACGATTCCTGCCTGTCATCTGCTTGACAATTGCCAGCTGTGCTGCGTAATTCCTGCCTGCTCAGCTGCTTGATTATTGCCAGCTGAGCAGCATGATTCCTCACAGCTGAGTTCCATGATTATTGCCTGCTGACTGTTTGATTCGTGCCTACTCAGCTCTTTGTTTATTGCCTCCAGAGGCACATGATCAGTGTATGATAGCAAACATGATCAGCGCATGATCAGTCACATGATCAGAGCCATTAAGTCACGTGATCACTACATGATAGTCATGTGATCAGTCCATGCTCAGTCACGGTATCAGTGCATGATCAGCCACGTGATCAGTGCATGATCTGTCACATGATTAGTGTATGATCATCCACGTGATCAGTGCATGGGCAGTCATGTGATCAGTGCATGATATACACGTGATCAGTGCATGATCAGTCTCGTGATCAGTGCATGATAGCCACGTGATCAGTGCATGATCAGTCACCTGATGGGTGTATGATCATTCACGTGACCTGTACATGGTAGCTACATGATCATTGCATGATCAGCCCCGTGAGTAGTGCATGATAGCCACGTGATCAGTGCATGATCAGCCACGTGATCAGTGCATGATCAGCCACGTGATCAGTGCATGATCAGACACGTGATCAGTGCATGATCAGCCACGTGATCAGTGCATGATCAGTCACGTGATCAGTGCATGATCAGTCACGTGATCAGTGCATGATCAGCCACGTGATCAGTGCATGATAGCCACGTGATCAGTGCATGATCAGTCACGTGATCAGTGCATGATCAGCCACGTGATCAGTGCATGATCAGCCACGTGATCAGTGCATGATCAGTTACGTGATCAGTGCATGATCAGCCACGTGATCAGTGCATGATCAGTCACGTGATCAGTGCATGATCAGTCACGTGATCAGTGCATGATCAGCCACGTGATCAGTGCATGATCAGTCATGTGATCAGTGCATGATAGCCCGTGATCAGTGCATGATCAGTCACGTGATCAGTGCATGATCAGCCACGTGATCAGTGCATGATAGCCACGTGATCAGTGCATGATCAGCCACGTGATCAGTGCATGATCAGTCACGTGATCAGTGCATGATCAGCCACGTGATCAGTGCATGATCAGCCACGTGATCAGTGCATGATCAGTCATGTGATCAGTGCATGATAGCCACGTGATCAGTGCATGATCAGCCACGTGATCAGTGCATGATCAGCCACGTGATCAGTGCATGATCAGTTACGTGAGCAGTGTATGATCAGCCACGTGATCAGTGCATGGTCAGACACGTGAACAGTGTATGATCAGCCACGTGATCAGTGCATGATATCCAAGTGATCAGTGCATGATCAATCACGTGATCAGTGTATGATCAGCCACGTGAACAGTGCATGCTCAGTCACGTGATCAGGGCCTGCTGAGCTGCGTGATTACTGTCTGCTCATCTGCTTGACAATTGCCAGCTGAGCTGCACGATTCCTGCCTGTCATCTGCTTGACAATTGCCAGCTGTGCCGCGTAATTCCTGCCTGCTCAGCTGCTTGATTATTGCCAGCTGAGCAGCATGATTCCTCACAGCTGAGTTCCATGATTATTGCCTGCTGACTTTGATTCGTGCCTACTCAGCTCTTTGTTTATTGCCTCCAGAGGCACATGATCAGTGTATGATAGCAAACATGATCAGCGCATGATCAGTCACATGATCAGCGCCATTAAGTCACGTGATCACTACATGATAGTCATGTGATCAGTCCATGCTCAGTCACGGTATCAGTGCATGATCAGCCACGTGATCAGTGCATGATCTGTCACATGATTAGTGCATGATCATCCACGTGATCAGTGCATGGGCAGTCATGTGATCAGTGCATGATTAGACGTGATCAGTGCATGTTCAGTCTCGTGATCAGTGCATGATAGCCACGTGATCAGTGCATGATCAGTCACCTGAAGGGTGTATGATCATTCACGTGACCTGTACATGGTAGCTACATGATCATTGCATGATCAGCCACGTGATCAGTGCATGATCAGCCACGTGATCAGTGCATGATCAGCCACGTGATCAGTGCATGATCAGCCACGTGATCAGTGCATGATCAGTCACGTGATCAGTGCATGATCAGCCACGTGATCAGTGCATGATAGCCACGTGATCAGTGCATGATCAGTCACGTGATCAGTGCATGATCAGTCACGTGATCAGTGCATGATAGCTCATGATCAGTGCATGATCAGCCACGTGATCAGTGCATGATAGCCACGTGATCAGTGCATGATCAGTCACGTGATCAGTGCATGATCAGTCACGTGATCAGTGCATGATAGCCACGTGATCAGTGCATGATCAGATACGTGATCAGTGCATGATCAGCCACGTGATCAGTGCATGATCAGTCACGTGATCAGTGCATGATCAGCCACGTGATCAGTGCATGATAGCCACGTGATCAGTGCATGATCAGTCACGTGATCAGTGCATGATCAGTCACGTGATCAGTGCATGATAGCTACGTGATCAGTGCATGATCAGCCACGTGATCAGTGCATGATAGCCACGTGATCAGTGCATGATCAGTCACGTGATCAGTGCATGATCAGTCACGTGATCAGTGCATGATCAGCCACGTGATCAGTGCATGATCAGTCACGTGATCAGTGCATGATAGCTGCGTGATCAGTGCATGATCAGCCACGTGATCAGTGCATGATAGCCACGTGATCAGTGCATGATCAGCCACGTGATCAGTGCATGATCAATTACGTGATCAGTGCATGATCAGTCACGTGATCAGTGCATGGTAGCTACGTGATCAGTGCATGATCAGCCACGTGATCAGTGCATGATAGCCACGTGATCAGTGCATGATAGCCACGTGATCAGTGCATGATCAGTCACGTGATAGTGTGTGATCAGCCACGTGATCAGTGCATGATCAGTCAGTGATCAGTGCATGATCAATTACGTGATCAGTGCATGATCAGTCACGTGACCAGTGCATGGTTGCTACGTGATCAGTGCATGATCAGCCACGTGATCAGTGCATGATAGCCACGTGATCAGTGCATGATAGCCACGTGATCAGTGCATGATCAGCCACGTGATCAGTGCATGATAGCCACGTGATCAGTGCATGATCAGTCACGTGATCAGTGCATGATCAGGCACGTGATCAGTGCATGATCAGCCACGTGATCAGTGCATGATAGCCACGTGATCAGTGCATGATCAGTCACGTGATCAGTGCATGGTAGCTACGTGATCAGTGCATGATCAGCCACGTGATCAGTGCATGATAGCCACGTGATCAGTGCATGATCAGCCACGTGATCAGTGCATGATCAGTCACGTGATCAGTGCATGATCAGTCACGTGATCAGTGCATGATCAGCCACGTGATCAGTGCATGATCAGTCATGTGATCAGTGCATGATAGCCCGTGATCAGTGCACGATCAGTCCCGTGATGAGTGTATGATCAGCCAAGTGATCAGAGCAAGATAGCTACGTGATCAGTGCATGATCAGCCACGTGAGCAGTGCATGATCAATTACGTGATCAGTGCATGATCAGTCACGTGACCAGTATTTGGTAGCTAGGTGACCATTGCATGATCAGCCACATGAGCCGTTCATGATAGCCACGAGATCAGTGCATGATCAGTCACATGATCAGTGCATGATCACTCACGTGAACAGTGCATGATAAGTCAACTGATCAGTGCATGATCAATTACGTGATCAGTGCATGATCAGCCAAATGATCAGTGCATGATCAATTACGTGATCAGTGCATGATCAGCCACGTGATCAGTGCATGATCAGCCACGTGATAACTGCATGATCAGTCACGTGATCAGTGCATGATCAGCCACGTGATCAGTGCATGATCAGCCACGTGATAACTGCATGATCAGTCACGTGATCAGTGCATGATCAGCCACGTGAACTATGCATGATAGCAACGAGATCAGTGCATGATCAGTCACGTGATCAGTGCATGATCAGTCACGTGAACAGTGCATGATAAGTCACCTGATCAGTGCATGATCAATTACGGGATCAGTGCATGATCACTCACGTGACCAGTACATGGTAACTCCGTGATCATTGCATGATCAACCACGTGAGCAGTGCATGATAGCCACGTGATCACTGCATGATCTGTGACATGATCAGTGTATGTTTATCCACGTGATCACTGCATGGGCAGTCAGGAGATCAGTGCAAGATACAGACGTGATCAGTGCAAGATCAGTCTCGTGATCAGTGTATGATCAACCACGTGATCAGTGCACGATAGCCAGTTAATGAGTGCACGATAGCCAGATGATCAGTGCATGATCAGTCATGTGACCAGTATATGGTAGCTGCGTAATCATTGCATGATCAGCCACGTGAGCAGTGCATGATAGCCACGTGATCAGTGCATGATCAGTCACGTGATCAGTGCATGATCAGTCCCGTGTTCAGTGCATGATCAGCCACGTGATCAGTGCATGATCAATTACGTAATCAGTGCATGGTCACTCACGGGACCAGTACATGGTAGCTACATGATCATTGCATGATCAGCCACGTGATCAGTGCATGATCAATTACGTGATCAGTGCATGATCAGTTACGTGAGCAGTGTATGATCAGCCATGTGATCAGTGCATGGTCAGACACGTGAACACTGTATGATCAGCCACGTGATCAGTGCATGATATCCAAGTGATCAGTGCATGATCAATCACGTGATCAGTGTATGATCAGCCACGTGAACAGTGCATGCTCAGTCACGTGATCAGGGCCTGCTGAGCTGTGTGATTCCTGTCTGCTCATCTGCTTGACAATTGCCAGCTGAGCTGCATGATTCCTGCTGTCATCTGCTTGACAATTGCCTGCTGTGCTGTGTAATTCCTGCCTGCTCAGCTGCTTCATTATTGCCAGCTGAGCAGCATGATTCCTCACAGCTGAGTTCCAGGATTATTGCCTGCTGACTGTTTGATTCGTGCCTACTCAGCTCTTTGTTTATTGCCTCCAGTGGCACATGATCAGTGTATGATAGCAAACATGCTCAGCGCATGATCAGTCACATGGTCAGAGCCATTAAGTCACGTGATCACTACATGATAGTCATGTGATCAGTCCATGCTCAGTCACGGTATCAGTGCATGATCAGCCACGTGATCAGTGCATGATAGCCACGTGATCATTGCGTGATAGCCACGTGATCAGTGCATGATCAGCCAGGTGATCAGTGAATGATTGCTACATGATCAGTTCATGATTAGTCACGTGAACTGTGCATGACCAGGCAGGTGATCAGTGTATGATCAGCCACGTGAACAGGGCATGATAGCCACGTGATCAGTGCATGATTCGTAACCTGATGGGTCTATGATCAGTCACGTGACCGGTACATGGTAGCTACATGACCATTGCATGATCAGCCACGTGAGTAGTGCATGATAGCCACGTGATCAGTGCATGATCAGTGACGTGATCAGTGCATGATCAGTCATGTAATCTGTGCATGACCAGGCACGTGATCAGTGTATGACCAGCCATGTGATCAGTGCATGATAGCCACGTGATCAGTGCATGATAAGTCACGTGATCAGTGCATGATCAGTCTAGTGATCAGTGCATGATCAGCCCCATGATCAGTGCATGATCAGTCACGTGACAGGTGTGTGATAAGCCACGTGAACAGTGCATGTTTAGCCACGTGATCAGTGCATGATAGCCACGTGATCAGTGCATGATCAATCACGTGATCAGTACATGATCAGTAACGTGATCAGTGCATGATCAATTACGTTACCATTGCATGATCAGTCACATGACCAGTACATGTAAGCTACGTGATCATTGCAGGATCAGCCACGTGGGCACTGCATGATAGACACGTGATCAGTGCATGATCAGCTACGTGAGCACTGTATGATCAGCCACGTGATCAGTGCATGATCAGTCACGTGATCAGTACATGATCAGTCACGGGAACATTGCATGATCATTTATGTGATCTGTGCATGATCAGGCGCGTGACCAGTATATGGTAGCTACGTGATCATTGCATGATCAGCCACGTGATCAGTGCATGATCAATTACGTGATCAGTGCATGATAGTCACGTGACCAGTACATGGTAGCTACGTGATCATTGCATGATCAGCCATGTGAACCGTGCATGATAGCAACGAGATCAGTGCTTGATCAGTCACGTGATAAGTGCATGATCAGTCACGTGAACAGTGCATGATAAGTCACCTGATCAGTGTATGATCAATTACGTGATCAGTGCATGATCACTCACGTGACCAGTACATGGTAGCTACGTGATCATTGCATGATCAGCCACGTGAGCAGTGCATGATAGCCGCGTGATCACTGCATGATCTGTGACATGATCAGTGTATGTTTATCCACGTGATCACTGCATGGGCAGTCAGGAGGTCAGTGCAAGATACAGACGTGATCAGTGCAAGATCAGTCTCGTGATCAGTATATGATCAACCACGTGATCAGTGCACGATAGCCAGATGATCAGTGCATTATCAGTCATGTGATCAGTGTATGATCAGCCAAGTAATCAGTGCATGATTGCCAACTCATCAGTGCATGATCAGTAACGAGATCAGTGCATGGTCAGTCACATGATCAGTGCATGATCAGTCACGTGATCAGTGTATGATCATCCAGGTGATCAGTGCATGTTGAGTCAAGTCATCAATGCATGATAGCGCCGTGATCAGTGCATGATCAGTCCCGTGATGAGTGTATGATCAGCCAAGTAACCAGTGCAAGATAGCTAGGTGATCAGTGCATGATCAGTCACATGATCAGTGCATGATCAGCCACGTCATCAGTGCATCATAGCCACGTGATCAGTGCATACAATTATGTGATCAGTGCATGCGCAATCACGTGATGAGTGCATGAGAGCCACGTGATAAGTGCATGATCAGTCATGTGATAGGTGTGTGATCATCCACGTGAACAGTGCACGCTCAGTCACGTGATCAGGGCCTGCTGAGCTTCGTGATTACTGTCTGCTCATCTGCTTGACAATTGCCAGCTGAGCTGCACGATTCCTGCCTGTCATCTCCTTGACATTTGCCACCTGTGCTGCGTAATTCCTGCCTGCTCATCTACTTGATTATTGCCAGCTGAGCAGCATGATTTCTCAGAGCTGAGTTCCATGATTATTGCCTGCTGACTGATTCCTGCCTACTCAGCTCTGTGTTCATTGCCTCCAGAGGCACATGATCAGTGTATGACACCAAACATGATCAGCACATGATGAGTCACATGATCAATGCATGATAAGCCAGGTGATCAGTGCATGATCAAGTACGTGATCAGTGCATGATCAGTCATGTGACCAGTACATGGTAGCTGCGTGATCATTGCATGATCAGCCAAGTGAGCAGTGCATGATCAGCCAGGTGATCAGTGAATGATTGCTAGGTGATCAGTTCATGATTAGTCACGTGATCTGTGCATGAACAGGCAGGTGATCAGTGTATGATCAGCCACGTGAACAGTGCATGATAGCCACGTGATCAGTGCATGATTCGTAACCTGATGGGTCTATGATCAGTCACGTGAACGGTACACGGTAGCTACATGATCATTGCATGATCAGCCACGTGAGTAGTGCATGATAGCCACGTGATCAGTGCATGATCAGTGACGTGATCAGTGCATGATCAGTCATTTAATCTGTGCTTGACGAGGCACGTGATCAGTGTATGACCAGCCATGTGATCAGTGCATGATAGCCACGTGATCAGTGCATGATAAGTCACGTGATCAGTGCATGATCAGTCTAGTGATCAGTGCATGATCAGCCACATGATCAGTGCATGATCAATTACATCATCAGTGCATGATCAGTCACGTGACCAGTACATGGTAGCTGCGTGATCAGTGTATGACCAGCCATGTGATCAGTGCATGATAGCCACGTGATAAGTGCATGATCAGTCACGTGATCAGTGCATGCTCAGTCACGTGATCAGTGCCTCTCAGTCACGTGATCAGGGCCTGCTAAGTCACGTGATCAGGGTCTGCTGAATCAAGGGATTAGCGCTTGCTCAGCTGCATGCTTAATCCCTGCTCAGCTGCGTGACTCGTGCCTGATCAGCTGTGTGATTAGTCCCTGCTCAGCTGCGTGATTAGTGCCTGCTCAAGACCGGGTTAGGAGCCGGCTGAGTGACGTGATTAGAGTCTGCTTAGCCACTTCATTACAGTCTGCTCAGCTCCATGATTATTGCCTGCTAAGCTGCGTGATTCCTGCCTGCTCAGCTTCTTGATTATTGCCTGCTGAGCTGCGTGATTCCTGCTTGCTCAGCTCCATATTTATTGCCTGCTGAGCTGCGTGATTCCTGCCTGCTCAGCTTCTTGATTATTGCATGCTGAGCTGCGTGATTCCTGTTTGCTCAGCTCCGTGATTATTGCCTGCTGAGCTGCGTGATTCCTGCTTGCTCAGCTCCATGATTTTTGCTTGCTGAGCTGCATAATAAGTGCCTGCTCAGTCCCCAGAGAGGAGCCGGCTGAATCACGTGATTAGAGTCTGCTTATCCAGTTCATTACAGCCTTCAGCTCCAATTATTATTGCCTGCTAAGTTGCGTGATTCCTGCCTGCTCAGGTCCGTGAGTATTGCCTGCTGAGTTGCGTGATTCCTGCCAGCTCAGCTCCATGATTATTGCCTGCTGAGCTGCGCGATTCCTGACTGCTAGCTTCTTGCTTATTGGCTGCTGAGCTGCCTGATTCCTGCCTGCTCTGCTTCTTGATTATTGCCTGCTGAGCTGCGTGATTCCTGCTTGCTCAGCTCCAGGATTATTGCCTGCTGAGCTGCGTGATTCGTGCCTGCTCAGCTCCTTGATTACTGTCTGCTGAGCTGCGTGATTCCTGCCTGCTCAGCTCCAGGAGTATTGACTGCTGGGCTGCAAGATTCGTGTGTGCTCAGTCACGGGTGTCAAGCCTGCTGAGTCACGTGTTTAGAGTCTGCTTAGCCACTTAATGGCAGTCTGCTCAGCTCCTTGATTTTTGCCAGCTGAGCTGCGAGATTCGTGCCTGCTCAGCTCCTTGATCTTTGCCTGCTGAGCTGAGTGATTCCTGCCTGCTCAGCTCCATGAGTATTGCCTGCTGAGCTGCATGATTGGTGTCTGCTGAGCTGCACCATTTGTGTCTGCTGAGCTGCACCATTGGTGTCTGCTGAGCTGCCCAAATTGTGTCTGCTCAGTCACGGGTGTAGAGCCTGCTGCGTCACGTGTTTAGAGTCTGCTTAACCACTTCATTACAGTCTGCTCAGCTCCATGATTATTGCCTGCTAAGCTGCGTGATTCCTGCCTGCTCAGCTTCTTGATTATTGCCTGCTGAGCTGCGTGATTCATGCTTGCTCAGCTCCATATTTATTGCCTGCTGAGCTGCGTGATTCCTGTCGGCTCATCTGCTTGACAATTGCCAGCTGAGCTGCGTGATTCCTGCCTGGTCACCTGCTTGATTATTGCCAGTTGAGCAGCATGATTCGTCACTGCTGAGCTCCATGCTTATTGCCTGCTGATTGCGTGGTTCGTGTCTGCTCAGCTCTTTGAGTATCGCCTCCTGAGGTCCCTGTTCGGTCGCCACCTGCCGGGGACCAGCCCCAACTGATCCAGGGTATTCGAAGGAGAGATGGCCTAGGCGACTATTTATATGCTAATCAGAGATGTCAAGAATAAGAGTATGAGGAGAGCTCAGTAGGAAAATTCGGTGGAGAAAAGAGACTGAGTAGCTTGGTTTACGCGGAAGACCAATCAAACTTCAAGACAAGAAGTTTGCACCACTTACGTAGGCCGCAGGCGCCCTCTCGAATAGCGAAAGGTGCCTCACCCTAGACACCTTCTCGAGTGGGTCTTAGCAGCCCAGGCATAATTAGTAAGCGTGGTGGGTTCCGCGCTCCAGATGGAGACTCAGCTGGAAGTTAAAGGGAAGAATGACAAGGAACTTTATGAATTGGAGCTGTAAGTTAACTCTTTGACAGAGAGAGCGAGATGGTGTGGGGGACAGCCCCCAGTGAAATCAGAGGTGAGAGCACAAAGCAATACAGTAGGCAGACTCTGGATTTTTTGGGGGGGAGTTGCTCGAGAATATCCGGGTGGACTCCTGAGGCTCGATCCCGCATTTGCTTATGCCGAGCCTCCTTCCTCATGACCTTTGTCCAGAGTGGAATGCCTCCCCGGCTCCCGGCACATGATCAGTGCATGCTCAGTCACGATATCAGTGCCTGCTCAGCCACGTGATCACTGACGGCACAGTCACGTGATCAGCGCCTCTCAGTCACGTGATCACCGTATGATAAATGCGTGATCAGTGAACGACCAGCCACGTGATCACTGCATGCGCAGTCAGGTGGTCAGTTCCTGATCAGCGACCTGATCAGTGCGTGCACAGTCCCCTGATCAGCGCCTGTCAGTCACTGATCACTGCCTGATAAACACGTGATCAGTGCCCGAACAGCCACGTCATCAGTGCATGCGCAGTCACGTGATCAGTGCATGATAGCCACGTGATCAGTGCGTGCACAGTCCCATGATCAGCGCCTGTCAGTCACTGATCACTGCCTGATAAACACGTGATCAGTGCATGATGAGCCATGTGATCAGTGCCTGATCAGCCAAATCATCAGTGCATGCGCAGTCACGTCTTCAGTGCATGATAGCCACGTGATCAGTGCATGCTCAGTCACGTGATCTGGACTTGATCAGCCACGTGATCAGTGCCTGCAGAGTCACGTGATCAGGGCCTGCTGAGCTGCGTGATTCCTGCCGGCTCATCTGCTTGACAATTGCCAGCTGAGCTGCGTGATTCCTGCCTGGTCACGTGCTTGATTATTGCCAGTTGAGCAGCATGATTCGTCACTGCTGAGCTCCATGCTTATTGCCTGCTGATTGCGTGGTTGGTGTCTGCTCAGCTCTTTGAGTATCACCTCCTGAGGCCCCTGTTCAGTCGCCACCTGCCGGGGACCAGCCCCAACTGATCCAGGGTATTCGAAGGAGAGATGGCCTAGGCGACTATTTATATGCTAATCAGAGATGTCAAGAATAATAGTATGAGGAGAGCTCAGTAGGAAAATTCGGTGGAGAAAAGAGACTGAGTAGCTTGGTTTACGCGGAAGACCAATCAAACTTCAAGACAAGAAGTTTGCACCACTTACGTAGGCCTCAGGCGCACTCTCGAATAGCGAAAGGTGCCTCACCCTAGACACCTTCTCGAGTGGGTCTTAGCAGCCCAGGCATAATTAGTAAGCGTGGTGGGTTCCGCGCTCCAGATGGAGACTCAGCTGGAAGTTAAAGGGAAGAATGACAAGGAACTTTATGAATTGGAGCTGTAAGTTAACTCTTTGACAGAGAGAGCGAGATGGTGGTGGGGGACAGCCCCCAGTGAAATCAGAGGTGAGAGCACAAAGCAATACAGTAGGCAGACTCTGGATTTTTTGGGGGGAGATGCTCGAGAATATCCGGGTGGACTCCTGAGGCTCGATCCCGCATTTGCTTATGCCGAGCCTCCTTCCTCATGACCTTTGTCCAGAGTGGAATGCCTCCCCGGCTCCCGGCACATGATCAGTGCATGCTCAGTCACGATATCAGTGCCTGCTCAGCCACGTGATCACTGACGGCACAGTCACGTGATCAGCGCCTCTCAGTCACGTGATCACCGTATGATAAACACGTGATCAGTGAACGACCAGCCACGTGATCACTGCATGCGCAGTCAGGTGGTCAGTTCCTGATCAGCCACCTGATCAGTGCGTGCACAGTCCCCTGATCAGCGCCTGTCAGTCACTGATCACTGCCTGATAAACACGTGATCAGTGCCCGAACAGCCACGTCATCAGTGCATGCGCAGTCACGTGATCAGTGCATGATAGCCACGTGATCAGTGCGTGCACAGTCCCATGATCAGCGCCTGTCAGTCACTGATCACTGCCTGATAAACACGTGATCAGTGCATGATGAGCCATGTGATCAGTGCCTGATCAGCCACGTCATCAGTGCATGCGCAGTCACGTCATCAGTGCATGATAGCCACGTGATCAGTGCATGCTCAGTCACGTGATCTGGACTTGATCAGCCACGTGATCAGTGCCTGCAGAGTCACGTGATCAGGGCCTGCTGAGCTGCGTGATTCCTGCCGGCTCATCTGCATGACAATTGCCATCTGAGCTGCGTGATTCCTGTCGGCTCATCTGCTTGACAATTGCCAGCTGAGCTGCGTGATTCCTGCCTGGTCACCTGCTTGATTATTGCCAGTTGAGCAGCATGATTCGTCACTGCTGAGCTCCATGCTTATTGCCTGCTGATTGCGTGGTTCGTGTCTGCTCAGCTCTTTGAGTATCGCCTCCTGAGGTCCCTGTTCGGTCGCCACCTGCCGGGGACCAGCCCCAACTGATCCAGGGTATTCGAAGGAGAGATGGCCTAGGCGACTATTTATATGCTAATCAGAGATGTCAAGAATAAGAGTATGAGGAGAGCTCAGTAGGAAAATTCGGTGGAGAAAAGAGACTGAGTAGCTTGGTTTACGCGGAAGACCAATCAAACTTCAAGACAAGAAGTTTGCACCACTTACGTAGGCCTCAGGCGCACTCTCGAATAGCGAAAGGTGCCTCACCCTAGACACCTTCTCGAGTGGGTCTTAGCAGCCCAGGCATAATTAGTAAGCGTGGTGGGTTCCGCGCTCCAGATGGAGACTCAGCTGGAAGTTAAAGGGAAGAATGACAAGGAACTTTATGAATTGGAGCTGTAAGTTAACTCTTTGACAGAGAGAGCGAGATGGTGGTGGGGGACAGCCCCCAGTGAAATCAGAGGTGAGAGCACAAAGCAATACAGTAGGCAGACTCTGGATTTTTTGGGGGGGAGATGCTCGAGAATATCCGGGTGGACTCCTGAGGCTCGATCCCGCATTTGCGTATGCCGAGCCTCCTTCCTCATGACCTTTGTCCAGAGTGGAATGCCTCCCGGCTCCCGGCACATGATCAGTGCATGCTCAGTAACGATATCAGTGCCTGCTCAGCCACGTGATCACTGACGGCACAGTCACGTGATCAGCGCCTCTCAGTCACGTGATCACCGTATGATAAACACGTGATCAGTGAACGACAAGCCACGTGATCACTGCATGTGCAGTCAGGTGGTCAGTTCCTGATCAGCGACCTGATCAGTGCGTGCACAGTCCCCTGATCAGCGCCTGTCAGTCACTGATCACTGCCTGATAAACACGTGATCAGTGCCCGAACAGCCACGTCATCAGTGCATGCGCAGTCACGTGATCAGTGCATGATAGCCACGTGATCAGTGCGTGCACAGTCCCATGATCAGCGCCTGTCAGTCACTGATCACTGCCTGATAAACACGTGATCAGTGCATGATGAGCCATGTGATCAGTGCCTGATCAGCCAAATCATCAGTGCATGCGCAGTCACGTCATCAGTGCATGATAGCCACGTGATCAGTGCATGCTCAGTCACGTGATCAGGGTCTGCTGAATCAAGGGATTAGCGCTTGCTCAGCTGCATGCTTAATCCCTGCTCAGCTGCGTGACTCGTGCCTGATCAGCTGTGTGATTAGTCCCTGCTCAGCTGCGTGATTAGTGCCTGCTCAAGACCGGGTTAGGAGCCGGCTGAGTGACGTGATTAGAGTCTGCTTAGCCACTTCATTACAGTCTGCTCAGCTCCATGATTATTGCCTGCTAAGCTGCGTGATTCCTGCCTGCTCAGCTTCTTGATTATTGCCTGCTGAGCTGCGTGATTCCTGCTTGCTCAGCTCCATATTTATTGCCTGCTGAGCTGCGTGATTCCTGCCTGCTCAGCTTCTTGATTATTGCATGCTGAGCTGCGTGATTCCTGTTTGCTCAGCTCCATGATTATTGCCTGCTGAGCTGCGTGATTCCTGCTTGCTCAGCTCCATGATTTTTGCTTGCTGAGCTGCATAATAAGTGCCTGCTCAGTCCCCAGAGAGGAGCCGGCTGAATCACGTGATTAGAGTCTGCTTATCCAGTTCATTACAGCTTTCAGCTCCAATTATTATTGCCTGCTAAGTTGCGTGATTCCTGCCTGCTCAGGTCCGTGAGTATTGCCTGCTGAGTTGCGTGATTCCTGCCAGCTCAGCTCCATGATTATTGCCTGCTGAGCTGCGCGATTCCTGACTGCTAGCTTCTTGCTTATTGGCTGCTGAGCTGCCTGATTCCTGCCTGCTCTGCTTCTTGATTATTGCCTGCTGAGCTGCGTGATTCCTGCTTGCTCAGCTCCAGGATTATTGCCTGCTGAGCTGCGTGATTCGTGCCTGCTCAGCTCCTTGATTACTGTCTGCTGAGCTGCGTGATTCCTGCCTGCTCAGCTCCAGGAGTATTGTCTGCTGGGCTGCAAGATTCGTGTGTGCTCAGTCACGGGTGTCAAGCCTGCTGAGTCACGTGTTTCGAGTCTGCTTAGCCACTTAATGGCAGTCTGCTCAGCTCCTTGATTTTTGCCAGCTGAGCTGCGAGATTCGTGCCTGCTCAGCTCCTTGATCTTTGCCTGCTGAGCTGAGTGATTCCTGCCTGCTCAGCTCCATGAGTATTGCCTGCTGAGCTGCATGATTGGTGTCTGCTGAGCTGCACCATTTGTGTCTGCTGAGCTGCACCATTGGTGTCTGCTGAGCTGCCCAAATTGTGTCTGCTCAGTCACGGGTGTAGAGCCTGCTGCGTCACGTGTTTAGAGTCTGCTTAACCACTTCATTACAGTTTGCTCAGCTCCTTGACGATTTCCTGCTCCTCTCCGTGATTAGTGCCCTCTTAGCCAAGTGATTAGTGCCTGCTCAGCTCTTTGATTATTGCCTCCTGAAGCACGTGATCAGTGCATGATAGCCACGTGATCAGGGCCTGCTCAGTCACGTGATCAGTGCATGCTCAGCCACGTGATCTGGACTTGATCAGCCACGTGATCAGTGCCTGCAGAGTCACGTGATCAGGGCCTGCTGAGCTGCGTGATTCCTGCCGGCTCATCTGCATGACAATTGCCATCTGAGCTGCGTGATTCCTGTCGGCTCATCTGCTTGACAATTGCCAGCTGAGCTGCGTGATTCCTGCCTGGTCACGTGCTTGATTATTGCCAGTTGAGCAGCATGATTCGTCACTGCTGAGCTCCATGCTTATTGCCTGCTGATTGCGTGGTTGGTGTCTGCTCAGCTCTTTGAGTATCACCTCCTGAGGCCCCTGTTCGGTCGCCACCTGCCGGGGACCAGCCCCAACTGATCCAGGGTATTCGAAGGAGAGATGGCCTAGGCGACTATTTATATGCTAATCAGAGATGTCAAGAATAAGAGTATGAGGAGAGCTCAGTAGGAAAATTCGGTGGAGAAAAGAGACTGAGTAGCTTGGTTTACGCGGAAGACCAATCAAACTTCAAGACAAGAAGTTTGCACCACTTACGTAGGCCTCAGGCGCACTCTCGAATAGCGAAAGGTGCCTCACCCTAGACACCTTCTCGAGTGGGTCTTAGCAGCCCAGGCATAATTAGTAAGCGTGGTGGGTTCCGCGCTCCAGATGGAGACTCAGCTGGAAGTTAAAGGGAAGAATGACAAGGAACTTTATGAATTGGAGCTGTAAGTTAACTCTTTGACAGAGAGAGCGAGATGGTGGTGGGGGACAGCCCCCAGTGAAATCAGAGGTGAGAGCACAAAGCAATACAGTAGGCAGACTCTGGATTTTTTGGGGGGAGATGCTCGAGAATATCCGGGTGGACTCCTGAGGCTCGATCCCGCATTTGCTTATGCCGAGCCTCCTTCCTCATGACCTTTGTCCAGAGTGGAATGCCTCCCCGGCTCCCGGCACATGATCAGTGCATGCTCAGTAACGATATCAGTGCCTGCTCAGCCACGTGATCACTGACGGCACAGTCACGTGATCAGCGCCTCTCAGTCACGTGATCACCGTATGATAAACACGTGATCAGTGAACGACCAGCCACGTGATCACTGCATGTGCAGTCAGGTGGTCAGTTCCTGATCAGCCACCTGATCAGTGCGTGCACAGTCCCCTGATCAGCGCCTGTCAGTCACTGATCACTGCCTGATAAACACGTGATCAGTGCCCGAACAGCCACGTCATCAGTGCATGCGCAGTCACGTGATCAGTGCATGATAGCCACGTGATCAGTGCGTGCACAGTCCCATGATCAGCGCCTGTCAGTCACTGATCACTGCCTGATAAACACGTGATCAGTGCATGATGAGCCATGTGATCAGTGCCTGATCAGCCAAATCATCAGTGCATGCGCAGTCACGTCATCAGTGCATGATAGCCACGTGATCAGTGCATGCTCAGTCACGTGATCAGGGTCTGCTGAATCAAGGGATTAGCGCTTGCTCAGCTGCATGCTTAATCCCTGCTCAGCTGCGTGACTCGTGCCTGATCAGCTGTGTGATTAGTCCCTGCTCAGCTGCGTGATTAGTGCCTGCTCAAGACCGGGTTAGGAGCCGGCTGAGTGACGTGATTAGAGTCTGCTTAGCCACTTCATTACAGTCTGCTCAGCTCCATGATTATTGCCTGCTAAGCTGCGTGATTCCTGCCTGCTCAGCTTCTTGATTATTGCCTGCTGAGCTGCGTGATTCCTGCTTGCTCAGCTCCATATTTATTGCCTGCTGAGCTGCGTGATTCCTGCCTGCTCAGCTTCTTGATTATTGCATGCTGAGCTGCGTGATTCCTGTTTGCTCAGCTCCATGATTATTGCCTGCTGAGCTGCGTGATTCCTGCTTGCTCAGCTCCATGATTTTTGCTTGCTGAGCTGCATAATAAGTGCCTGCTCAGTCCCCAGAGAGGAGCCGGCTGAATCACGTGATTAGAGTCTGCTTATCCAGTTCATTACAGCTTTCAGCTCCAATTATTATTGCCTGCTAAGTTGCGTGATTCCTGCCTGCTCAGGTCCGTGAGTATTGCCTGCTGAGTTGCGTGATTCCTGCCAGCTCAGCTCCATGATTATTGCCTGCTGAGCTGCGCGATTCCTGACTGCTAGCTTCTTGCTTATTGGCTGCTGAGCTGCCTGATTCCTGCCTGCTCTGCTTCTTGATTATTGCCTGCTGAGCTGCGTGATTCCTGCTTGCTCAGCTCCAGGATTATTGCCTGCTGAGCTGCGTGATTCGTGCCTGCTCAGCTCCTTGATTACTGTCTGCTGAGCTGCGTGATTCCTGCCTGCTCAGCTCCAGGAGTATTGTCTGCTGGGCTGCAAGATTCGTGTGTGCTCAGTCACGGGTGTCAAGCCTGCTGAGTCACGTGTTTCGAGTCTGCTTAGCCACTTAATGGCAGTCTGCTCAGCTCCTTGATTTTTGCCAGCTGAGCTGCGAGATTCGTGCCTGCTCAGCTCCTTGATCTTTGCCTGCTGAGCTGAGTGATTCCTGCCTGCTCAGCTCCATGAGTATTGCCTGCTGAGCTGCATGATTGGTGTCTGCTGAGCTGCACCATTTGTGTCTGCTGAGCTGCACCATTGGTGTCTGCTGAGCTGCCCAAATTGTGTCTGCTCAGTCACGGGTGTAGAGCCTGCTGCGTCACGTGTTTAGAGTCTGCTTAACCACTTCATTACAGTTTGCTCAGCTCCTTGACGGTTTCCTGCTCCTCTCCGTGATTAGTGCCCTCTTAGCCAAGTGATTAGTGCCTGCTCAGCTCTTTGATTATTGCCTCCTGAAGCACGTGATCAGTGCATGATAGCCACGTGATCAGCGCCTCTCAGTCACGTGATCAGCGCCCTCAGTCACGTGATCAGCGCCTCTCAGTCACGTGATCAGTGCCTCTCAGTCACGTGATCAGTGCATGCTCAGTCACGTGATCAGTGCCTCTCAGTCACGTGATCAGTGCATGCTCAGTCACGTGATCAGGGTCTGCTGAATCAAGGGATTAGCGCTTGCTCAGCTGCATGCTTAATCCCTGCTCAGCTGCGTGACTCGTGCCTGATCAGCTGTGTGATTAGTCCCTGCTCAGCTGCGTGATTAGTGCCTGCTCAAGACCGGGTTAGGAGCCGGCTGAGTGACGTGATTAGAGTCTGCTTAGCCACTTCATTACAGTCTGCTCAGCTCCATGATTATTGCCTGCTAAGCTGCGTGATTCCTGCCTGCTCAGCTTCTTGATTATTGCCTGCTGAGCTGCGTGATTCCTGCTTGCTCAGCTCCATATTTATTGCCTGCTGAGCTGCGTGATTCCTGCCTGCTCAGCTTCTTGATTATTGCATGCTGAGCTGCGTGATTCCTGTTTGCTCAGCTCCATGATTATTGCCTGCTGAGCTGCGTGATTCCTGCTTGCTCAGCTCCATGATTTTTGCTTGCTGAGCTGCACAATAAGTGCCTGCTCAGTCCCCAGAGAGGAGCCGGCTGAATCACGTGATTAGAGTCTGCTTATCCAGTTCATTACAGCCTTCAGCTCCAATTATTATTGCCTGCTAAGTTGCGTGATTCCTGCCTGCTCAGGTCCGTGAGTATTGCCTGCTGAGTTGCGTGATTCCTGCCAGCTCAGCTCCATGATTATTGCCTGCTGAGCTGCGCGATTCCTGACTGCTAGCTTCTTGCTTATTGGCTGCTGAGCTGCCTGATTCCTGCCTGCTCTGCTTCTTGATTATTGCCTGCTGAGCTGCGTGATTCCTGCTTGCTCAGCTCCAGGATTATTGCCAGCTGAGCTGCGTGATTCGTGCCTGCTCAGCTCCTTGATTACTGTCTGCTGAGCTGCGTGATTCCTGCCTGCTCAGCTCCAGGAGTATTGTCTGCTGGGCTGCAAGATTCGTGTGTGCTCAGTCACGGGTGTCAAGCCTGCTGAGTCACGTGTTTCGAGTCTGCTTAGCCACTTAATGGCAGTCTGCTCAGCTCCTTGATTTTTGCCAGCTGAGCTGCGAGATTCGTGCCTGCTCAGCTCCTTGATCTTTGCCTGCTGAGCTGAGTGATTCCTGCCTGCTCAGCTCCATGAGTATTGCCTGCTGAGCTGCATGATTGGTGTCTGCTGAGCTGCACCATTTGTGTCTGCTGAGCTGCACCATTGGTGTCTGCTGAGCTGCCCAAATTGTGTCTGCTCAGTCACGGGTGTAGAGCCTGCTGCGTCACGTGTTTAGAGTCTGCTTAACCACTTCATTACAGTCTGCTCAGCTCCATGATTATTGCCTGCTAAGCTGCGTGATTCCTGCCTGCTCAGCTTCTTGATTATTGCCTGCTGAGCTGCGTGATTCATGCTTGCTCAGCTCCATATTTATTGCCTGCTGAGCTGCGTGATTCCTGTCGGCTCATCTGCTTGACAATTGCCAGCTGAGCTGCGTGATTCCTGCCTGGTCACCTGCTTGATTATTGCCAGTTGAGCAGCATGATTCGTCACTGCTGAGCTCCATGCTTATTGCCTGCTGATTGCGTGGTTCGTGTCTGCTCAGCTCTTTGAGTATCGCCTCCTGAGGTCCCTGTTCGGTCGTCACCTGCCGGGGACCAGCCCCAACTGATCCAGGGTATTCGAAGGAGAGATGGCCTAGGCGACTATTTATATGCTAATCAGAGATGTCAAGAATAAGAGTATGAGGAGAGCTCAGTAGGAAAATTCGGTGGAGAAAAGAGACTGAGTAGCTTGGTTTACGCGGAAGACCAATCAAACTTCAAGACAAGAAGTTTGCACCACTTACGTAGGCCGCAGGCGCCCTCTCGAATAGCGAAAGGTGCCTCACCCTAGACACCTTCTCGAGTGGGTCTTAGCAGCCCAGGCATAATTAGTAAGCGTGGTGGGTTCCGCGCTCCAGATGGAGACTAAGCTGGAAGTTAAAGGGAAGAATGACAAGGAACTTTATGAATTGGAGCTGTAAGTTAACTCTTTGACAGAGAGAGCGAGATGGTGTGGGGGACAGCCCCCAGTGAAATCAGAGGTGAGAGCACAAAGCAATACAGTAGGCAGACTCTGGATTTTTTGGGGGGGAGTTGCTCGAGAATATCCGGGTGGACTCCTGAGGCTCGATCCCGCATTTGCGTACGCCGAGCCTCCTTCCTCATGACCTTTGTCCAGAGTGGAATGCCTCCCCGGCTCCCGGCACATGATCAGTGCATGCTCAGTCACGATATCAGTGCCTGCTCAGCCACGTGATCACTGACGGCACAGTCACGTGATCAGCGCCTCTCAGTCACGTGATCACCGTATGATAAATGCGTGATCAGTGAACGACCAGCCACGTGATCACTGCATGCGCAGTCAGGTGGTCAGTTCCTGATCAGCCACCTGATCAGTGCGTGCACAGTCCCCTGATCAGCGCCTGTCAGTCACTGATCACTGCCTGATAAACACGTGATCAGTGCCCGAACAGCCACGTCATCAGTGCATGCGCAGTCACGTGATCAGTGCATGATAGCCAGGTGATCAGTGCGTGCACAGTCCCATGATCAGCGCCTGTCAGTCACTGATCACTGCCTGATAAACACGTGATCAGTGCATGATGAGCCATGTGATCA
This sequence comes from Bos javanicus, assembly GCF_032452875.1. Classification (NCBI taxonomy): domain Eukaryota; kingdom Metazoa; phylum Chordata; class Mammalia; order Artiodactyla; family Bovidae; genus Bos; species Bos javanicus. The sequence continues at coordinate 159,618 of NW_026894002.1, forward strand.
GTGCCTGATCAGCCAAATCATCAGTGCATGCGCAGTCACGTCTTCAGTGCATGATAGCCACGTGATCAGTGCATGCTCAGTCACGTGATCTGGACTTGATCAGCCACGTGATCAGTGCCTGCAGAGTCACGTGATCAGGGCCTGCTGAGCTGCGTGATTCCTGCCGGCTCATCTGCATGACAATTGCCATCTGAGCTGCGTGATTCCTGTCGGCTCATCTGCTTGACAATTGCCAGCTGAGCTGCGTGATTCCTGCCTGGTCACGTGCTTGATTATTGCCAGTTGAGCAGCATGATTCGTCACTGCTGAGCTCCATGCTTATTGCCTGCTGATTGCGTGGTTGGTGTCTGCTCAGCTCTTTGAGTATCACCTCCTGAGGCCCCTGTTCGGTCGCCACCTGCCGGGGACCAGCCCCAACTGATCCAGGGTATTCGAAGGAGAGATGGCCTAGGCGACTATTTATATGCTAATCAGAGATGTCAAGAATAATAGTATGAGGAGAGCTCAGTAGGAAAATTCGGTGGAGAAAAGAGACTGAGTAGCTTGGTTTACGCGGAAGACCAATCAAACTTCAAGACAAGAAGTTTGCACCACTTACGTAGGCCTCAGGCGCACTCTCGAATAGCGAAAGGTGCCTCACCCTAGACACCTTCTCGAGTGGGTCTTAGCAGCCCAGGCATAATTAGTAAGCGTGGTGGGTTCCGCGCTCCAGATGGAGACTCAGCTGGAAGTTAAAGGGAAGAATGACAAGGAACTTTATGAATTGGAGCTGTAAGTTAACTCTTTGACAGAGAGAGCGAGATGGTGGTGGGGGACAGCCCCCAGTGAAATCAGAGGTGAGAGCACAAAGCAATACAGTAGGCAGACTCTGGATTTTTTGGGGGGGAGATGCTCGAGAATATCCGGGTGGACTCCTGAGGCTCGATCCCGCATTTGCGTATGCCGAGCCTCCTTCCTCATGACCTTTGTCCAGAGTGGAATGCCTCCCCGGCTCCCGGCACATGATCAGTGCATGCTCAGTCACGATATCAGTGCCTGCTGAACCACGTGACACCTGACGGCACAGTCACGTGATCAGCGCCTCTCAGTCACGTGATCACCGTATGATAAACACGTGATCAGTGAACGACCAGCCACGTGATCACTGCATGCGCGGTCAGGTGGTCAGTTCCTGATCAGCCCCCTGATCACTGCGTGCACAGTCCCCTGATCAGCGCCTGTCAGTCACTGATCACTGCCTGATAAGCACGTGATCAGTGCATGATGAGCCATGTGATCAGTGCCCGATCAGCCACATATTCAGTGCATGCGCAGTGCCGTCATCAGTGCATGATAGCCACGTGATCAGTGCGTGCACAGTCCCATGATCAGCGCCTGTCAGTCACTGATCATTGTCTGATAAACACGTGATCAGTGCATGATGAGCCATGTGATCAGTGCCCGATCACACACGTCATCAGTGCATGCGCAGTGCCATCATCAGTGCATGATAGCCACGTGGTCAGTGCATGCTCAGTCACGTGATCTGGACTTTATCAGCCACGTGATCAGTGCCTGCAGAGTCACGTGATCAGGGCCTGCTGAGCTGCGTGATTCCTGCCGGCTCATCTGCATGACCATTGCCAGCTGAGCTGCGTGATTCCTGTCGGCTCATCTGCTTGACAATTGCCAGCTGAGCTGCGTGATTCCTGCCTGGTCACCTGCTTGATTATTGCCAGTTGAGCAGCATGATTCGTCACTGCTGAGCTCCATGCTTATTGCCTGCTGATTGCGTGGTTCGTGTCTGCTCAGCTCTTTGAGTATTGCCTCCTGAGGTCCCTGTTCGGTCGCCACCTGCCGGGGACCAGCCCCAACTGATCCAGGGTATTCAAAGGAGAGATGGCCTAGGCGACTATTTATATGCTAATCAGAGATGTCAAGAATAATAGTATGAGGAGAGCTCAGTAGGAAAATTCGGTGGAGAAAAGAGACTGAGTAGCTTGGTTTACGCGGAAGACCAATCAAACTTCAAGACAAGAAGTTTGCACCACTTACGTAGGCCACAGGCGCCCTCTCGAATAGCGAAAGGTGCCTCACCCTAGACACCTTCTCGAGTGGGTCTTAGCAGCCCAGGCATAATTAGTAAGCGTGGTGGGTTCCGAGATCCAGATGGAGACACAGCTGGAAGTTAAAGGGAAGAATGACAAGGAACTTTATGAATTGGAGCTGTAAGTTAACTCTTTGACAGAGAGAGCGAGATGGTGGTGGGGGACAGCCCCCAGTGAAATCAGAGGTGAGAGCACAAAGCAATACAGTAGGCAGACTCTGGATTTTTTGGGGGGGAGATGCTCGAGAATATCCGGGTGGACTCCTGAGGCTCGATCCCGCATTTGCGTATGCCGAGCCTCCTTCCTCATGACCTTTGTCCAGAGTGGAATGCCTCCCCGGCTCCCGGCACATGATCAGTGCATGCTCAGTCACGATATCAGTGCCTGCTCAGCCACGTGATCACTGACGGCACAGTCACGTGATCAGCGCCTCTCAGTCACGTGATCACCGTATGATAAACACGTGATCAGTGAACGACCAGCCACGTGATCACTGCATGCGCGGTCAGGTGGTCAGTTCCTGATCAGCCACCTGATCAGTGCGTGCACAGTCCCCTGATCAGCGCCTGTCAGTCACTGATCACTGCCTGATAAACACGTGATCAGTGCCCGAACAGCCACGTCATCAGTGCATGCGCAGTCACGTGATCAGTGCATGATAGCCAGGTGATCAGTGCGTGCACAGTCCCATGATCAGCGCCTGTCAGTCACTGATCACTGCCTGATAAACACGTGATCAGTGCATGATGAGCCATGTGATCAGTGCCTGATCAGCCACGTCATCAGTGCATGCGCAGTCACGTCATCAGTGCATGATAGCCACGTGATCAGTGCATGCTCAGTCACGTGATCTGGACTTGATCAGCCACGTGATCAGTGCCTGCAGAGTCACGTGATCAGGGCCTGCTGAGCTGCGTGATTCCTGCCGGCTCATCTGCATGACAATTGCCATCTGAGCTGCGTGAATCCTGTCGGCTCATCTGCTTGACAATTGCCAGCTGAGCTGCGTGATTCCTGCCTGGTCACCTGCTTGATTATTGACAGTTGAGCAGCATGATCCGTCACTGCTGAGCTCCATGCTTATTGCCTGCTGATTGCGTGGTTCGTGTCTGCACAGCTCTTTGAGTATCGCCTCCTGAGGTACCTGTTCGGTCGCCACCTGCCGGGGACCAGCCCCAACTGATCCAGGGTATTCGAAGGAGAGATGGCCTAGGCGACTATTTATATGCTAATCAGAGATGTCAAGAATAAGAGTATGAGGAGAGCTCAGTAGGAAAATTCGGTGGAGAAAAGAGACTGAGTAGCTTGGTTTACGCGGAAGACCAATCAAACTTCAAGACAAGAAGTTTGCACCACTTACGTAGGCCGCAGGCGCCCTCTCGAATAGCGAAAGGTGCCTCACCCTAGACACCTTCTCGAGTGGGTCTTAGCAGCCCAGGCATAATTAGTAAGCGTGGTGGGTTCCGCGCTCCAGATGGAGACTCAGCTGGAAGTTAAAGGGAAGAATGACAAGGAACTTTATGAATTGGAGCTGTAAGTTAACTCTTTGACAGAGAGAGCGAGATGGTGGTGGGGGACAGCCCCCAGTGAAATCAGAGGTGAGAGCACAAAGCAATACAGTAGGCAGACTCCGGTTTTTTGGGGGGAGATGCTCGAGAATATCCGGGTGGACTCCTGAGGCTCGATCCCGCATTTGCGTACGCCGAGCCTCCTTCCTCATGACCTTTGTCCAGAGTGGAATGCCTCCCCGGCTCCCGGCACATGATCAGTGCATGCTCAGTCACGATATCAGTGCCTGCTCAGCCACGTGATCACTGACGGCACAGTCACGTGATCAGCGCCTCTCAGTCACGTGATCACCGTATGATAAATACGTGATCAGTGAACGACCAGCCACGTGATCACTGCATGCACGGTCAGGTGGTCAGTTCCTGATCAGCCACCTGATCAGTGCGTGCACAGGCCCCTGATCAGCGCCTGTCAGTCACTGATCACTGCCTGATAAACACGTGATCAGTGCCCGAACAGCCACGTCATCAGTGCATGCGCAGTCACGTGATCAGTGCATGATAGCCACGTGATCAGTGCGTGCACAGTCCCATGATCAGCGCCTGTCAGTCACTGATCATTGCCTGATAAACACGTGATCAGTGCATGATGAGCCATGTGATCAGTGCCCGATCAGCCACATCATCAGTGCATGCGCAGTCACGTCTTCAGTGCATGATAGCCACGTGATCAGTGCATGCTCAGTCACGTGATCTGGACTTGATCAGCCACGTGATAAGTGCCTGCAGAGTCACGTGATCAGGGCCTGCTGAGCTGCGTGATTCCTGCCAGCTCATCTGCATGACAATTGCCATCTGAGCTGCGTGATTCCTGTCGGCTCATCTGCTTGACAATTGCCAGCTGAGCTGCGTGATTCCTGCCTGGTCACGTGCTTGATTATTGCCAGTTGAGCAGCATGATTCGTCACTGCTGAGCTCCATGCTTATTGCCTGCTGATTGCGTGGTTCGTGTCTGCTCAGCTCTTTGAGTATTGCCTCCTGAGGCCCCTGTTCGGTCGCCACCTGCCGGGGACCAGCCCCAACTGATCCAGGGTATTCGAAGGAGAGATGGCCTAGGCGACTATTTATATGCTAATCAGAGATGTCAAGAATAATAGTATGAGGAGAGCTCAGTAGGAAAATTCGGTGGAGAAAAGAGACTGAGTAGCTTGGTTTACGCGGAAGACCAATCAAACTTCAAGACAAGAAGTTTGCACCACTTACGTAGGCCGCAGGCGCACTCTCGAATAGCGAAAGGTGCCTCACCCTAGACACCTTCTCGAGTGGGTCTTAGCAGCCCAGGCATAATTAGTAAGCGTGGTGGGTTCCGCGCTCCAGATCGAGACTCAGCTGGAAGTTAAAGGGAAGAATGACAAGGAACTTTATGAATTGGAGCTGTAAGTTAACTCTTTGACAGAGAGAGCGAGATGGTGGTGGGGGACAGCCCCCAGTGAAATCAGAGGTGAGAGCACAAAGCAATACAGTAGGCAGACTCCGGTTTTTTGGGGGGAGATGCTCGAGAATATCCGGGTGGACTCCTGAGGCTCGATCCCGCATTTGCGTATGCCGAGCCTCCTTCCTCATGACCTTTGTCCAGAGTGGAATGCCTCCCCGGCTCCCGGCACATGATCAGTGCATGCTCAGTCACGATATCAGTGCCTGCTCAGCCACGTGATCACTGACGGCACAGTCACGTGATCAGCGCCTCTCAGTCACGTGATCACCGTATGATAAACACGTGATCAGTGAACGACCAGCCACGTGATCACTGCATGCGCGGTCAGGTGGTCAGTTCCTGATCAGCCACCTGATCAGTGCGTGCACAGTCCCCTGATCAGCGCCTGTCAGTCACTGATCACTGCCTGATAAACACGTGATCAGTGCCCGAACAGCCACGTCATCAGTGCATGCGCAGTCACGTGATCAGTGCATGATAGCCACGTGATCAGTGCGTGCACAGTCCCATGATCAGCGCCTGTCAGTCACTGATCATTGCCTGATAAACACGTGATCAGTGCATGATGAGCCATGTGATCAGTGCCCGATCAGCCACGTCATCAGTGCATGCGCAGTCACGTCATCAGTGCATGATAGCCACGTGATCAGTGCATGCTCAGTCACGTGATCTGGACTTGATCAGCCACGTGATCAGTGCCTGCAGAGTCACGTGATCAGGGCCTGCTGAGCTGCGTGATTCCTGCCGGCTCATCTGCATGACAATTGCCATCTGAGCTGCGTGATTCCTGTCGGCTCATCTGCTTGACAATTGCCAGCTGAGCTGCGTGATTCCTGCCTGGTCACGTGCTTGATTATTGCCAGTTGAGCAGCATGATTCGTCACTGCTGAGGTCCATGCTTATTGCCTGCTGATTGCGTGGTTGGTGTCTGCTCAGCTCTTTGAGTATCACCTCCTGAGGCCCCTGTTCGGTCGCCACCTGCCGGGGACCAGCCCCAACTGATCCAGGGTATTCGAAGGAGAGATGGCCTAGGCGACTATTTATATGCTAATCAGAGATGTCAAGAATAATAGTATGAGGAGAGCTCAGTAGGAAAATTCGGTGGAGAAAAGAGACTGAGTAGCTTGGTTTACGCGGAAGACCAATCAAACTTCAAGACAAGAAGTTTGCACCACTTACGTAGGCCGCAGGCGCACTCTCGAATAGCGAAAGGTGCCTCACCCTAGACACCTTCTCGAGTGGGTCTTAGCAGCCCAGGCATAATTAGTAAGCGTGGTGGGTTCCGCGCTCCAGATGGAGACTCAGCTGGAAGTTAAAGGGAAGAATGACAAGGAACTTTATGAATTGGAGCTGTAAGTTACCTCTTTGACAGAGAGAGCGAGATGGTGGTGGGGGACAGCCCCCAGTGAAATCAGAGGTGAGAGCACAAAGCAATACAGTAGGCAGACTCCGGTTTTTTGGGGGGAGATGCTCGAGAATATCCGGGTGGACTCCTGAGGCTCGATCCCGCATTTGCGTATGCCGAGCCTCCTTCCTCATGACCTTTGTCCAGAGTGGAATGCCTCCCCGGCTCCCGGCACATGATCAGTGCATGCTCAGTCACGATATCAGTGCCTGCTCAGCCACGTGATCACTGACGGCACAGTCACGTGATCAGCGCCTCTCAGTCACGTGATCACCGTATGATAAACACGTGATCAGTGAACGACCAGCCACGTGATCACTGCATGCGCGGTCAGGTGGTCAGTTCCTGATCAGCCACCTGATCAGTGCGTGCACAGTCCCCTGATCAGCGCCTGTCAGTCACTGATCACTGCCTGATAAACACGTGATCAGTGCCCGAACAGCCACGTCATCAGTGCATGCGCAGTCACGTGATCAGTGCATGATAGCCACGTGATCAGTGCGTGCACAGTCCCATGATCAGCGCCTGTCAGTCACTGATCATTGCCTGATAAACACGTGATCAGTGCATGATGAGCCATGTGATCAGTGCCCGATCAGCCACGTCATCAGTGCATGCGCAGTCACGTCATCAGTGCATGATAGCCACGTGATCAGTGCATGCTCAGTCACGTGATCTGGACTTGATCAGCCACGTGATCAGTGCCTGCAGAGTCACGTGATCAGGGCCTGCTGAGCTGCGTGATTCCTGCCGGCTCATCTGCATGACAATTGCCATCTGAGCTGCGTGATTCCTGTCGGCTCATCTGCTTGACAATTGCCAGCTGAGCTGCGTGATTCCTGCCTGGTCACGTGCTTGATTATTGCCAGTTGAGCAGCATGATTCGTCACTGCTGAGCTCCATGCTTATTGCCTGCTGATTGCGTGGTTCGTGTCTGCTCAGCTCTTTGAGTATCGCCTCCTGAGGTCCCTGTTCGGTCGCCACCTGCCGGGGACCAGCCCCAACTGATCCAGGGTATTCGAAGGAGAGATGGCCTAGGCGACTATTTATATGCTAATCAGAGATGTCAAGAATAAGAGTATGAGGAGAGCTCAGTAGGAAAATTCGGTGGAGAAAAGAGACTGAGTAGCTTGGTTTACGCGGAAGACCAATCAAACTTCAAGACAAGAAGTTTGCACCACTTACGTAGGCCGCAGGCGCCCTCTCGAATAGCGAAAGGTGCCTCACCCTAGACACCTTCTCGAGTGGGTCTTAGCAGCCCAGGCATAATTAGTAAGCGTGGTGGGTTCCGCGCTCCAGATGGAGACTCAGCTGGAAGTTAAAGGGAAGAATGACAAGGAACTTTATGAATTGGAGCTGTAAGTTAACTCTTTGACAGAGAGAGTGAGATGGTGGTGGGGGACAGCCCCCAGTGAAATCAGAGGTGAGAGCACAAAGCAATACAGTAGGCAGACTCCGGTTTTTTGGGGGGAGATGCTCGAGAATATCCGGGTGGACTCCTGAGGCTCGATCCCGCATTTGCGTATGCCGAGCCTCCTTCCTCATGACCTTTGTCCAGAGTGGAATGCCTCCCCGGCTCCCGGCACATGATCAGTGCATGCTCAGTCACGATATCAGTGCCTGCTCAGCCACGTGATCACTGACGGCACAGTCACGTGATCAGCGCCTCTCAGTCACGTGATCACCGTATGATAAACACGTGATCAGTGAACGACCAGCCACGTGATCACTGCATGCGCGGTCAGGTGGTCAGTTCCTGATCAGCGACCTGATCAGTGCGTGCACAGTCCCCTGATCAGCGCCTGTCAGTCACTGATCACTGCCTGATAAACACGTGATCAGTGCCCGAACAGCCACGTCATCAGTGCATGCGCAGTCACGTGATCAGTGCATGATAGCCACGTGATCAGTGCGTGCACAGTCCCATGATCAGCGCCTGTCAGTCACTGATCATTGCCTGATAAACACGTGATCAGTGCATGATGAGCCATGTGATCAGTGCCCGATCAGCCACATCATCAGTGCATGCGCAGTCACGTCTTCAGTGCATGATAGCCACGTGATCAGTGCATGCTCAGTCACGTGATCTGGACTTGATCAGCCACGTGATCAGTGCCTGCAGAGTCACGTGATCAGGGCCTGCTGAGCTGCGTGATTCCTGCCGGCTCATCTGCATGACAATTGCCATCTGAGCTGCGTGATTCCTGTCGGCTCATCTGCTTGACAATTGCCAGCTGAGCTGCGTGATTCCTGCCTGGTCACGTGCTTGATTATTGCCAGTTGAGCAGCATGATTCGTCACTGCTGAGCTCCATGCTTATTGCCTGCTGATTGCGTGGTTCGTGTCTGCTCAGCTCTTTGAGTATTGCCTCCTGAGGCCCCTGTTCGGTCGCCACCTGCCGGGGACCAGCCCCAACTGATCCAGGGTATTCGAAGGAGAGATGGCCTAGGCGACTATTTATATGCTAATCAGAGATGTCAAGAATAAGAGTATGAGGAGAGCTCAGTAGGAAAATTCGGTGGAGAAAAGAGACTGAGTAGCTTGGTTTACGCGGAAGACCAATCAAACTTCAAGACAAGAAGTTTGCACCACTTACGTAGGCCGCAGGCGCCCTCTCGAATAGCGAAAGGTGCCTCACCCTAGACACCTTCTCGAGTGGGTCTTAGCAGCCCAGGCATAATTAGTAAGCGTGGTGGGTTCCGCGCTCCAGATGGAGACTCAGCTGGAAGTTAAAGGGAAGAATGACAAGGAACTTTATGAATTGGAGCTGTAAGTTAACTCTTTGACAGAGAGAGCGAGATGGTGGTGGGGGACAGCCCCCAGTGAAATCAGAGGTGAGAGCACAAAGCAATACAGTAGGCAGACTCTGGATTTTTGGGGGGGAGATGCTCGAGAATATCCGGGTGGACTCCTGAGGCTCGATCCCGCATTTGCGTATGCCGAGCCTCCTTCCTCATGACCTTTGTCCAGAGTGGAATGCCTCCCCGGCTCCCGGCACATGATCAGTGCATGCTCAGTCACGATATCAGTGCCTGCTCAGCCACGTGATCACTGACGGCACAGTCACGTGATCAGCGCCTCTCAGTCCCGTGATCACCGTATGATAAACACGTGATCAGTGAACGACCAGCCACGTGATCACTGCATGCGCGGTCAGGTGGTCAGTTCCTGATCAGCCACCTGATCAGTGCGTGCACAGTCCCCTGATCAGCGCCTGTCAGTCACTGATCACTGCCTGATAAACACGTGATCAGTGCCCGAACAGCCACGTCATCAGTGCATGCGCAGTCACGTGATCAGTGCATGATAGCCACGTGATCAGTGCGTGCACAGTCCCATGATCAGCGCCTGTCAGTCACTGATCATTGCCTGATAAACACGTGATAAGTGCATGATGAGCCATGTGATCAGTGCCCGATCAGCCACATCATCTGTGCATGCGCAGTCACGTCTTCAGTGCATGATAGCCACGTGATCAGTGCATGCTCAGTCACGTGATCTGGACTTGATCAGCCACGTGATCAGTGCCTGCAGAGTCACGTGATCAGGGCCTGCTGAGCTGCGTGATTCCTGCCGGCTCATCTGCATGACAATTGCCATCTGAGCTGCGTGATTCCTGTCGGCTCATCTGCTTGACAATTGCCAGCTGAGCTGCGTGATTCCTGCCTGGTCACGTGCTTGATTATTGCCAGTTGAGCAGCATGATTCGTCACTGCTGAGCTCCATGCTTATTGCCTGCTGATTGCGTGGTTCGTGTCTGCTCAGCTCTTTGAGTATTGCCTCCTGAGGCCCCTGTTCGGTCGCCACCTGCCGGGGACCAGCCCCAACTGATCCAGGGTATTCGAAGGAGAGATGGCCTAGGCGACTATTTATATGCTAATCAGAGATGTCAAGAATAATAGTATGAGGAGAGCTCAGTAGGAAAATTCGGTGGAGAAAAGAGACTGAGTAGCTTGGTTTACGCGGAAGACCAATCAAACTTCAAGACAAGAAGTTTGCACCACTTACGTAGGCCGCAGGCGCACTCTCGAATAGCGAAAGGTGCCTCACCCTAGACACCTTCTCGAGTGGGTCTTAGCAGCCCAGGCATAATTAGTAAGCGTGGTGGGTTCCGCGCTCCAGATGGAGACTCAGCTGGAAGTTAAAGGGAAGAATGACAAGGAACTTTATGAATTGGAGCTGTAAGTTAACTCTTTGACAGAGAGAGCGAGATGGTGGTGGGGGACAGCCCCCAGTGAAATCAGAGGTGAGAGCACAAAGCAATACAGTAGGCAGACTCTGGATTTTTTGGGGGGGAGATGCTCGAGAATATCCGGGTGGACTCCTGAGGCTCGATCCCGCATTTGCGTATGCCGAGCCTCCTTCCTCATGACCTTTGTCCAGAGTGGAATGCCTCCCCGGCTCCCGGCACATGATCAGTGCATGCTCAGTCACGATATCAGTGCCTGCTCAGCCACGTGATCACTGACGGCACAGTCACGTGATCAGCGCCTCTCAGTCACGTGATCACCCTATGATAAATACGTGATCAGTGAACGACCAGCCACGTGATCACTGCATGCGCGGTCAGGTGGTCAGTTCCTGATCAGCCACCTGATCAATGCGTGCACAGTCCCCTGATCAGCGCCTGTCAGTCACTGTTCACTGCCTGATAAACAGGTGATCAGTGCCCGAACAGCCACGTCATCAGTGCATGCGCAGTCACGTGATCAGTGCATGATAGCCACGTGATAAGTGCGTGCACAGTCCCATGATCTGCGCCTGTCAGTCACTGATCATTGCCTGATAAACACGTGATCAGTGCATGATGAGCCATGTGATCAGTGCCCGATCAGCCACGTCATCAGTGCATGCGCAGTCACGTCATCAGTGCATGATAGCCACGTGATCAGTGCATGCTCAGTCACGTGATCTGGACTTGATCAGCCACGTGATCAGTGCCTGCAGAGTCACGTGATCAGGGCCTGCTGAGCTGCGTGATTCCTGCCGGCTCATCTGCATGACAATTGCCATCTGAGCTGCGTGATTCCTGTCGGCTCATCTGCTTGACAATTGCCAGCTGAGCTGCGTGATTCCTGCCTGGTCACGTGCTTGATTATTGCCAGTTGAGCAGCATGATTCGTCACTGCTGAGCTCCATGCTTATTGCCTGCTGATTGCGTGGTTCGTGTCTGCTCAGCTCTTTGAGTATTGCCTCCTGAGGCCCCTGTTCGGTCGCCACCTTCCGGGGACCAGCCCCAACTGATCCAGGGTATTCGAAGGAGAGATGGCCTAGGCGACTATTTATATGCTAATCAGAGATGTCAAGAATAAGAGTATGAGGAGAGCTCAGTAGGAAAATTCGGTGGAGAAAAGAGACTGAGTAGCTTGGTTTACGCGGAAGACCAATCAAACTTCAAGACAAGAAGTTTGCACCACTTACGTAGGCCGCAGGCGCCCTCTCGAATAGCGAAAGGTGCCTCACCCTAGACACCTTCTCTAGTGGGTCTTAGCAGCCCAGGCATAATTAGTAAGCGTGGTGGGTTCCGCGCTCCAGATGGAGACTCAGCTGGAAGTTAAAGGGAAGAATGACAAGGAACTTTATGAATTGGAGCTGTAAGTTAACTCTTTGACAGAGAGAGCGAGATGGTGGTGGGGGACAGCCCCCAGTGAAATCAGAGGTGAGAGCACAAAGCAATACAGTAGGCAGACTCTGGATTTTTTGGGGGGGAGATGCTCGAGAATATCCGGGTGGACTCCTGAGGCTCGATCCCGCATTTGCGTATGCCGAGCCTCCTTCCTCATGACCTTTGTCCAGAGTGGAATGCCTCCCCGGCTCCCGGCACATGATCAGTGCATGCTCAGTCACGATATCAGTGCCTGCTCAGCCACGTGATCACTGACGGCACAGTCACGTGATCAGCGCCTCTCAGTCACGTGATCACCGTATGATAAACACGTGATCAGTGAACGACCAGCCACGTGATCACTGCATGCGCGGTCAGGTGGTCAGTTCCTGATCAGCCACCTGATCAGTGCGTGCACAGTCCCCTGATCAGCGCCTGTCAGTCACTGATCACTGCCTGATAAACACGTGATCAGTGCCCGAACAGCCACGTCATCAGTGCATACGCAGTCACGTGATCAGTGCATGATAGCCACGTGATCAGTGCGTGCACAGTCCCATGATCAGCGCCTGTCAGTCACTGATCATTGCCTGATAAACACGTGATCAGTGCATGATGAGCCATGTGATCAGTGCCCGATCAGCCACATCATCAGTGCATGCGCAGTCACGTCTTCAGTGCATGATAGCCACGTGATCAGTGCATGCTCAGTCACGTGATCTGGACTTGATCAGCCACGTGATCAGTGCCTGCAGAGTCACGTGATCAGGGCCTGCTGAGCTGCGTGATTCCTGCCGGCTCATCTGCATGACAATTGCCATCTGAGCTGCGTGATTCCTGTCGGCTCATCTGCTTGACAATTGCCAGCTGAGCTGCGTGATTCCTGCCTGGTCACGTGCTTGATTATTGCCAGTTGAGCAGCATGATTCGTCACTGCTGAGCTCCATGCTTATTGCCTGCTGATTGCGTGGTTCGTGTCTGCTCAGCTCTTTGAGTATTGCCTCCTGAGGCCCCTGTTCGGTCGCCACCTGCCGGGGACCAGCCCCAACTGATCCAGGGTATTCGAAGGAGAGATGGCCTAGGCGACTATTTATATGCTAATCAGAGATGTCAAGAATAATAGTATGAGGAGAGCTCAGTAGGAAAATTCGGTGGAGAAAAGAGACTGAGTAGCTTGGTTTACGCGGAAGACCAATCAAACTTCAAGACAAGAAGTTTGCACCACTTACGTAGGCCGCAGGCGCACTCTCGAATAGCGAAAGGTGCCTCACCCTAGACACCTTCTCGAGTGGGTCTTAGCAGCCCAGGCATAATTAGTAAGCGTGGTGGGTTCCGCGCTCCAGATGGAGACTCAGCTGGAAGTTAAAGGGAAGAATGACAAGGAACTTTATGAATTGGAGCTGTAAGTTAACTCTTTGACAGAGAGAGCGAGATGGTGGTGGGGGACAGCCCCCAGTGAAATCAGAGGTGAGAGCACAAAGCAATACAGTAGGCAGACTCCGGTTTTTTGGGGGGAGATGCTCGAGAATATCCGGGTGGACTCCTGAGGCTCGATCCCGCATTTGCGTATGCCGAGCCTCCTTCCTCATGACCTTTGTCCAGAGTGGAATGCCTCCCCGGCTCCCGGCACATGATCAGTGCGTGCTCAGTCACGATATCAGTGCCTGCTCAGCCACGTGATCACTGACGGCACAGTCACGTGATCAGCGCCTCTCAGTCACGTGATCACCGTATGATAAATGCGTGATCAGTGAACGACCAGCCACGTGATCACTGCATGCGCAGTCAGGTGGTCAGTTCCTGATCAGCCACCTGATCAGTGCGTGCACAGTCCCCTGATCAGCGCCTGTCAGTCACTGATCACTGCCTGATAAACACGTGATCAGTGCCCGAACAGCCACGTCATCAGTGCATGCGCAGTCACGTGATCAGTGCATGATAGCCAGGTGATCAGTGCGTGCACAGTCCCATGATCAGCGCCTGTCAGTCACTGATCACTGCCTGATAAACACGTGATCAGTGCATGATGAGCCATGTGATCAGTGCCTGATCAGCCACGTCATCAGTGCATGCGCAGTCACGTCATCAGTGCATGATAGCCACGTGATCAGTGCATGCTCAGTCACGTGATCTGGACTTGATCAGCCACGTGATCAGTGCCTGCAGAGTCACGTGATCAGGGCCTGCTGAGCTGCGTGATTCCTGCCGGCTCATCTGCATGACAATTGCCATCTGAGCTGCGTGATTCCTGTCGGCTCATCTGCTTGACAATTGCCAGCTGAGCTGCGTGATTCCTGCCTGGTCACCTGCTTGATTATTGCCAGTTGAGCAGCATGATTCGTCACTGCTGAGCTCCATGCTTATTGCCTGCTGATTGCGTGGTTGGTGTCTGCTCAGCTCTTTGAGTATCACCTCCTGAGGCCCCTGTTCGGTCGCCACCTGCCGGGGACCAGCCCCAACTGATCCAGGGTATTCGAAGGAGAGATGGCCTAGGCGACTATTTATATGCTAATCAGAGATGTCAAGAATAAGAGTATGAGGAGAGCTCAGTAGGAAAATTCGGTGGAGAAAAGAGACTGAGTAGCTTGGTTTACGCGGAAGACCAATCAAACTTCAAGACAAGAAGTTTGCACCACTTACGTAGGCCGCAGGCGCCCTCTCGAATAGCGAAAGGTGCCTCACCCTAGACACCTTCTCGAGTGGGTCTTAGCAGCCCAGGCATAATTAGTAAGCGTGGTGGGTTCCGCGCTCCAGATGGAGACTCAGCTGGAAGTTAAAGGGAAGAATGACAAGGAACTTTATGAATTGGAGCTGTAAGTTAACTCTTTGACAGAGAGAGCGAGATGGTGGTGGGGGACAGCCCCCAGTGAAATCAGAGGTGAGAGCACAAAGCAATACAGTAGGCAGACTCTGGATTTTTTGGGGGGGAGATGCTCGAGAATATCCGGGTGGACTCCTGAGGCTCGATCCCGCATTTGCGTATGCCGAGCCTCCTTCCTCATGACCTTTGTCCAGAGTGGAATGCCTCCCCGGCTCCCGGCACATGATCAGTGCGTGCTCAGTCACGATATCAGTGCCTGCTCAGCCACGTGATCACTGACGGCACAGTCACGTGATCAGCGCCTCTCAGTCACGTGATCACCGTATGATAAACGCGTGATCAGTGAACGACCAGCCACGTGATCACTGCATGCGCAGTCAGGTGGTCAGTTCCTGATCAGCCACCTGATCAGTGCGTGCACAGTCCCCTGATCAGCGCCTGTCAGTCACTGATCACTGCCTGATAAACACGTGATCAGTGCCCGAACAGCCACGTCATCAGTGCATGCACAGTCACGTGATCAGTGCATGATAGCCAGGTGATCAGTGCGTGCACAGTCCCATGATCAGCGCCTGTCAGTCACTGATCACTGCCTGATAAACACGTGATCAGTGCATGATGAGCCATGTGATCAGTGCCTGATCAGCCACGTCATCAGTGCATGCGCAGTCACGTCATCAGTGCATGATAGCCACGTGATCAGTGCATGCTCAGTCACGTGATCTGGACTTGATCAGCCACGTGATCAGTGCCTGCAGAGTCACGTGATCAGGGCCTGCTGAGCTGCGTGATTCCTGCCGGCTCATCTGCATGACAATTGCCATCTGAGCTGCGTGATTCCTGTCGGCTCATCTGCTTGACAATTGCCAGCTGAGCTGCGTGATTCCTGCCTGGTCACCTGCTTGATTATTGCCAGTTGAGCAGCATGATTCGTCACTGCTGAGCTCCATGCTTATTGCCTGCTGATTGCGTGGTTCGTGTCTGCTCAGCTCTTTGAGTATCGCCTCCTGAGGTCCCTGTTCGGTCGCCACCTGCCGGGGACCAGCCCCAACTGATCCAGGGTATTCGAAGGAGAGATGGCCTAGGCGACTATTTATATGCTAATCAGAGATGTCAAGAATAAGAGTATGAGGAGAGCTCAGTAGGAAAATTCGGTGGAGAAAAGAGACTGAGTAGCTTGGTTTACGCGGAAGACCAATCAAACTTCAAGACAAGAAGTTTGCACCACTTACGTAGGCCGCAGGCGCCCTCTCGAATAGCGAAAGGTGCCTCACCCTAGACACCTTCTCGAGTGGGTCTTAGCAGCCCAGGCATAATTAGTAAGCGTGGTGGGTTCCGCGCTCCAGATGGAGACTCAGCTGGAAGTTAAAGGGAAGAATGACAAGGAACTTTATGAATTGGAGCTGTAAGTTAACTCTTTGACAGAGAGAGCGAGATGGTGGTGGGGGACAGCCCCCAGTGAAATCAGAGGTGAGAGCACAAAGCAATACAGTAGGCAGACTCTGGATTTTTGGGGGGGAGATGCTCGAGAATATCCGGGTGGACTCCTGAGGCTCGATCCCGCATTTGCGTATGCCGAGCCTCCTTCCTCATGACCTTTGTCCAGAGTGGAATGCCTCCCCGGCTCCCGGCACATGATCAGTGCGTGCTCAGTCACGATATCAGTGCCTGCTCAGCCACGTGATCACTGACGGCACAGTCACGTGATCAGCGCCTCTCAGTCACGTGATCACCGTATGATAAATGCGTGATCAGTGAACGACCAGCCACGTGATCACTGCATGCGCAGTCAGGTGGTCAGTTCCTGATCAGCCACCTGATCAGTGCGTGCACAGTCCCCTGATCAGCGCCTGTCAGTCACTGATCACTGCCTGATAAACACGTGATCAGTGCCCGAACAGCCACGTCATCAGTGCATGCGCAGTCACGTGATCAGTGCATGATAGCCAGGTGATCAGTGCGTGCACAGTCCCATGATCAGCGCCTGTCAGTCACTGATCACTGCCTGATAAACACGTGATCAGTGCATGATGAGCCATGTGATCAGTGCCTGATCAGCCAAATCATCAGTGCATGCGCAGTCACGTCTTCAGTGCATGATAGCCACGTGATCAGTGCATGCTCAGTCACGTGATCTGGACTTGATCAGCCACGTGATCAGTGCCTGCAGAGTCACGTGATCAGGGCCTGCTGAGCTGCGTGATTCCTGCCGGCTCATCTGCATGACAATTGCCATCTGAGCTGCGTGATTCCTGTCGGCTCATCTGCTTGACAATTGCCAGCTGAGCTGCGTGATTCCTGCCTGGTCACCTGCTTGATTATTGCCAGTTGAGCAGCATGATTCGTCACTGCTGAGCTCCATGCTTATTGCCTGCTGATTGCGTGGTTCGTGTCTGCTCAGCTCTTTGAGTATCGCCTCCTGAGGTCCCTGTTCGGTCGCCACCTGCCGGGGACCAGCCCCAACTGATCCAGGGTATTCGAAGGAGAGATGGCCTAGGCGACTATTTATATGCTAATCAGAGATGTCAAGAATAAGAGTATGAGGAGAGCTCAGTAGGAAAATTCGGTGGAGAAAAGAGACTGAGTAGCTTGGTTTACGCGGAAGACCAATCAAACTTCAAGACAAGAAGTTTGCACCACTTACGTAGGCCGCAGGCGCCCTCTCGAATAGCGAAAGGTGCCTCACCCTAGACACCTTCTCGAGTGGGTCTTAGCAGCCCAGGCATAATTAGTAAGCGTGGTGGGTTCCGCGCTCCAGATGGAGACTCAGCTGGAAGTTAAAGGGAAGAATGACAAGGAACTTTATGAATTGGAGCTGTAAGTTAACTCTTTGACAGAGAGAGCGAGATGGTGGTGGGGGACAGCCCCCAGTGAAATCAGAGGTGAGAGCACAAAGCAATACAGTAGGCAGACTCTGGATTTTTTGGGGGGGAGTTGCTCGAGAATATCCGGGTGGACTCCTGAGGCTCGATCCCGCATTTGCGTATGCCGAGCCTCCTTCCTCAGGACCTTTGTCCAGAGTGGAATGCCTCCCCGGCTCCCGGCACATGATCAGTGCGTGCTCAGTCACGATATCAGTGCCTGCTCAGCCACGTGATCACTGACGGCACAGTCACGTGATCAGCGCCTCTCAGTCACGTGATCACCGTATGATAAATGCGTGATCAGTGAACGACCAGCCACGTGATCACTGCATGCGCAGTCAGGTGGTCAGTTCCTGATCAGCCACCTGATCAGTGCGTGCACAGTCCCCTGATCAGCGCCTGTCAGTCACTGATCACTGCCTGATAAACACGTGATCAGTGCCCGAACAGCCACGTCATCAGTGCATGCGCAGTCACGTGATCAGTGCATGATAGCCACGTGATCAGTGCGTGCACAGTCCCATGATCAGCGCCTGTCAGTCACTGATCACTGCCTGATAAACACGTGATCAGTGCATGATGAGCCATGTGATCAGTGCCTGATCAGCCACGTCATCAGTGCATGCGCAGTCACGTCATCAGTGCATGATAGCCACGTGATCAGTGCATGCTCAGTCACGTGATCTGGACTTGATCAGCCACGTGATCAGTGCCTGCAGAGTCACGTGATCAGGGCCTGCTGAGATGCGTGATTCCTGCCGGCTCATCTGCATGACAATTGCCATCAGAGCTGCGTGATTCCTGTTTGCTCAGCTCCATGATTATTGCCTGCTGAGCTGCGTGATTCCTGCCTGCTCAGCTCCAGGAGTATTGTCTGCTGGGCTGCAAGATTCGTGTCAGCTCAGTCACGGGTGTCAAGCCTGCTGAGTCACGTGTTTAGAGTCTGCTTAGCCACTTAATGGCAGTCTGCTCAGCTCCTTGATCTTTGCCTGCTGTGCTGAATGATTCCTGCCTGCTCAGCTCCATGAGTATTGCCTGCTGAGCTGCACCATTGGTGTCTGCTGAGCTGCCCAAATTGTGTCTGCTCAGTCACGGGTGTAGAGCCTGCTGCGTCACGTGTTTAGAGTCTGCTTAACCACTTCATTACAGTTTGCTCAGCTCCTTGACGATTTCCTGCTCCTCTCCGTGATTAGTGCCCTCTTAGCCAAGTGATTAGTGCCTGCTCAGCTCTTTGATTATTGCCTCCTGAAGCACGTGATCAGTGCATGATAGCCACGTGATCAGCGCCTCTCAGTCACGTGATCAGTGCCCCTCAGTCACGTGATCAGCGCCTCTCAGTCACGTGATCAGTGCCCCTCAGTCACGTGATCAGCGCCTCTCAGTCACGTGATCAGTGCCTCTCAGTCACGTGATCAGTGCCTCTCAGTCACGTGATCAGTGCATGCTCAGTCACGTGATCAGTGCATGCTCAGCCACGTGATCAGGGCCTGCTCAGTCACGTGATCAGGGTCTGCTGAATCAAGGGATTAGCGCTTGCTCAGCTGCATGCTTAATCCCTGCTCAGCTGCCTGACTCGTGCCTGATCAGCTGTGTGATTAGTCCCTGCTAAGCTGCGTGATTCCTGCTTGCTCAGCTCCATATTTATTGCCTGCTGAGCTGCGTGATTCCTGCCTGCTCAGGTCCGTGAGTATTGCCTGCTGAGTTGCGTGATTCCTGCCAGCTCAGCTCCATGATTATTGCCTGCTGAGCTGCGCGATTCCTGACTGCTAGCTTCTTGCTTATTGGCTGCTGAGCTGCCTGATTCCTGCCTGCTCTGCTACTTGATTATTGCCTGCTGAGCTGCGTGATTCCTGCTTGCTCAGCTCCAGGATTATTGCCTGCTGAGCTGCGTGATTCGTGCCTGCTCAGCTCCTTGATTACTGTCTGCTGAGCTGCGTGATTCCTGCCTGCTCAGCTCCAGGAGTATTGTCTGCTGGGCTGCAAGATTCGTGTGTGCTCAGTCACGGGTGTCAAGCCTGCTGAGTCACGTGTTTCGAGTCTGCTTAGCCACTTAATGGCAGTCTGCTCAGCTCCTTGATTTTTGCCAGCTGAGCTGCGAGATTCGTGCCTGCTCAGCTCCTTGATCTTTGCCTGCTGAGCTGAGTGATTCCTGCCTGCTCAGCTCCATGAGTATTGCCTGCTGAGCTGCATGATTGGTGTCTGCTGAGCTGCACCATTTGTGTCTGCTGAGCTGCACCATTGGTGTCTGCTGAGCTGCCCAAATTGTGTCTGCTCAGTCACGGGTGTAGAGCCTGCTGCGTCACGTGTTTAGAGTCTGCTTAACCACTTCATTACACTTTGCTCAGCTCCTTGACGATTTCCTGCTCCTCTCCGTGATTAGTGCCCTCTTAGCCAAGTGATTAGTGCCTGCTCAGCTCTTTGATTATTGCCTCCTGAAGCACGTGATCAGTGCATGATAGCCACGTGATCAGCGCCTCTCAGTCACGTGATCAGCGCCCCTCAGTCACGTGATCAGCGCCTCTCAGTCACGTGATCAGTGCCTCTCAGTCACGTGATCAGTGCATGCTCAGTCACGTGATCAGTGCCTCTCAGTCACGTGATCAGTGCCTCTCAGTCACGTGATCAGTGCATGCTCAGTCACGTGATCAGTGCATGCTCAGCCACGTGATCAGGGCCTGCTCAGTCACGTGATCAGGGTCTGCTGAATCAAGGGATTAGCGCTTGCTCAGCTGCATGCTTAATCCCTGCTCAGCTGCCTGACTCGTGCCTGATCAGCTGTGTGATTAGTCCCTGCTCAGCTGCGTGATTAGTGCCTGCTCAAGACCGGGTTAGGAGCCGGCTGAGTGACGTGATTAGAGTCTGCTTAGCCACTTCATTACAGTCTGCTCAGCTCCATGATTATTGCCTGCTGAGCTGAGTGATTCCTGCCTGCTCAGCTTCTTGATTATTGCCTGCTGAGCTGCGTGATTCCTGTTTGCTCAGCTCCATGATTATTGCCTGCTGAGGTGCGTGATTCCTGCTTGCTCAGCTCCATGATTTTTGCTTGCTGAGCTGCATAATAAGTGCCTGCTCAGTCCCCAAATAGGAGCCGGCTGAATCACGTGATTAGAGTCTGCTTATCCAGTTCATTACAGCCTTCAGCTCCAATTATTATTGCCTGCTAAGTTGCGTGATTTCTGCCTGCTCTGCTTCTTGATTATTGCCTGCTGAGCTGCGTGATTCCTGCTTGCTCAGCTCCAGGATTATTGCCTGCTGAGCTGCGTGATTCGTGCCTGCTCAGCTCCTTGATTACTGTCTGCTGAGCTGCGTGATTCCTGCCTGCTCAGCTCCAGGAGTATTGTCTGCTGGGCTGCAAGATTCGTGTCTGCTCAGTCACGGGTGTCAAGCCTGCTGAGTCACGTGTTTAGAGTCTGCTTAGCCACTTAATGGCAGTCTGCTCAGCTCCTTGATTTTTGCCAGCTGAGCTGCGAGATTCGTGCCTGCTCAGCTCCTTGATCTTTGCCTGCTGAGCTGAGTGATTCCTGCCTGCTCAGCTCCATGAGTATTGCCTGCTGAGCTGCATGATTGGTGTCTGCTGAGCTGCACCATTTGTGTCTGCTGAGCTGCACCATTGGTGTCTGCTGAGCTGCCCAAATTGTGTCTGCTCAGTCACGGGTGTAGAGCCTGCTGCGTCACGTGTTTAGAGTCTGCTTAACCACTTCATTACAGTTTGCTCAGCTCCTTGACGATTTCCTGCTCCTCTCCGTGATTAGTGCCCTCTTAGCCAAGTGATTAGTGCCTGCTCAGCTCTTTGATTATTGCCTCCTGAAGCACGTGATCAGTGCATGATAGCCACGTGATCAGCGCCTCTCAGTCACGTGATCAGCGCCCCTCAGTCACGTGATCAGCGCCTCTCAGTCACGTGATCAGTGCCTCTCAGTCACGTGATCAGTGCATGCTCAGTCACGTGATCAGTGCATGCTCAGCCACGTGATCAGGGCCTGCTCAGTCACGTGATCAGGGTCTGCTGAATCAAGGGATTAGCGCTTGCTCAGCTGCATGCTTAATCCCTGCTCAGCTGCCTGACTCGTGCCTGATCAGCTGTGTGATTAGTCCCTGCTCAGCTGCGTGATTAGTGCCTGCTCAAGACCGGGTTAGGAGCCGGCTGAGTGACGTGATTTGAGTCTGCTTAGCCACTTCATTACAGTCTGCTCAGCTCCATGATTATTGCCTGCTAAGCTGCGTGATTCCTGCCTGCTCAGCTTCTTGATTATTGCCTGCTGAGCTGCGTGATTCCTGCTTGCTCAGCTCCATATTTATTGCCTGCTGAGCTGCGTGATTCCTGCCTGCTCAGCTTCTTGATTATTGCATGCTGAGCTGCGTGATTCCTGTTTGCTCAGCTCCATGATTATTGCCTGCTGAGCTGCGTGATTCCTGCTTGCTCAGCTCCATGATTTTTGCTTGCTGAGCTGCATAATAAGTGCCTGCTCAGTCTCCAGAGAGGAGCCGGCTGAATCACGTGATTAGAGTCTGCTTATCCAGTTCATTACAGCCTTCAGCTCCAATTATTATTGCCTGCTAAGTTGCGTGATTCCTGTCAGCTCAGCTCCATGATTATTGCCTGCTGAGATGCGCGATTCCTGACTGCTAGCTTCTTGCTTATTGGCTGCTGAGCTGCCTGATTCCTGCCTGCTCTCCTTCTTGATTATTGCCTGCTGAGCTGCGTGATTCCTGCTTGCTCAGCTCCAGGATTATTGCCTGCTGAGCTGCGTGATTCGTGCCTGCTCAGCTCCTTGATTACTGTCTGCTGAGCTGCGTGATTCCTGCCTGCTCAGCTCCAGGAGTATTGTCCGCTGGGCTGCAAGATTCGTGTCTGCTCAGTCACGGGTGTCAAGCCTGCTGAGTCACGTGTTTAGAGTCTGCTTAGCCACTTAATGGCAGTCTGCTCAGCTCCTTGATCTTTGCCTGCTGAGCTGAGTGATTCCTGCCTGCTCAGCTCCATGAGTATTGCCTGCTGAGCTGCATGATTGGTGTCTGCTGAGCTGCACCATTTGTGTCTGCTGAGCTGCACCATTGGTGTCTGCTGAGCTGCCCAAATTGTGTCTGCTCAGTCACGGGTGTAGAGCCTGCTGCGTCACGTGTTTAGAGTCTGCTTAGCCACTTCATTACAGTCTGCTCAGCTCCATGATTATTGCCTGCTAAGCTGCGTGATTCCTGCTTGCTCAGCTCCATATTTATTGCCTGCTGAGCTGCGTGATTCCTGCCTGCTCAGGTCCGTGAGTATTGCCTGCTGAGTTGCGTGATTCCTGCCAGCTCAGCTCCATGATTATTGCCTGCTGAGCTGCGCGATTCCTGACTGCTAGCTTCTTGCTTATTGGCTGCTGAGCTGCCTGATTCCTGCCTGCTCTGCTACTTGATTATTGCCTGCTGAGCTGCGTGATTCCTGCTTGCTCAGCTCCAGGATTATTGCCTGCTGAGCTGCATGATTCGTGCCTGCTCAGCTCCTTGATTACTGTCTGCTGAGCTGCGTGATTCCTGCCTGCTCAGCTCCAGGAGTATTGTCTGCTGGGCTGCAAGATTCGTGTGTGCTCAGTCACGGGTGTCAAGCCTGCTGAGTCACGTGTTTAGAGTCTGCTTAGCCACTTAATGGCAGTCTGCTCAGCTCCTTGATTTTTGCCAGCTGAGCTGCGAGATTCGTGCCTGCTCAGCTCCTTGATCTTTGCCTGCTGAGCTGAGTGATTCCTGCCTGCTCAGCTCCATGAGTATTGCCTGCTGAGCTGCATGATTGGTGTCTGCTGAGCTGCACCATTTGTGTCTGCTGAGCTGCACCATTGGTGTCTGCTGAGCTGCCCAAATTGTGTCTGCTCAGTCACAGGTGTAGAGCCTGCTGCGTCACGTGTTTAGAGTCTGCTTAACCACTTCATTACAGTTTGCTCAGCTCCTTGACGATTTCCTGCTCCTCTCCGTGATTAGTGCCCTCTTAGCCAAGTGATTAGTGCCTGCTCAGCTCTTTGATTATTGCCTCCTGAAGCACGTGATCAGTGCATGATAGCCACGTGATCAGCGCCTCTCAGTCACGTGATCAGCGCCCCTCAGTCACGTGATCAGCGCCTCTCAGTCACGTGATCAGTGCCTCTCAGTCACGTGATCAGTGCATGCTCAGTCACGTGATCAGTGCCTCTCAGTCACGTGATCAGTGCCTCTCAGTCACGTGATCAGTGCATGCTCAGTCACGTGATCAGTGCATGCTCAGCCACGTGATCAGGGCCTGCTCAGTCTCGTGATCAGGGTCTGCTGAATCAAGGGATTAGCGCTTGCTCAGCTGCATGCTTAATCCCTGCTCAGCTGCCTGACTCGTGCCTGATCAGCTGTGTGATTAGTCCCTGCTCAGCTGCGTGATTAGTGCCTGCTCAAGACCGGGTTAGGAGCCGGCTGAGTGACGTGATTAGAGTCTGCTTAGCCACTTCATTACAGTCTGCTCAGCTCCATGATTATTGCCTGCTGAGCTGAGTGATTCCTGCCTGCTCAGCTTCTTGATTATTGCCTGCTGAGCTGCGTGATTCCTGTTTGCTCAGCTCCATGATTATTGCCTGCTGAGGTGCGTGATTCCTGCTTGCTCAGCTCCATGATTTTTGCTTGCTGAGCTGCATAATAAGTGCCTGCTCAGTCCCCAAATAGGAGCCGGCTGAATCACGTGATTAGAGTCTGCTTATCCAGTTCATTACAGCCTTCAGCTCCAATTATTATTGCCTGCTAAGT
Organism: Bos javanicus; assembly: GCF_032452875.1. Lineage (NCBI taxonomy): Eukaryota > Metazoa > Chordata > Mammalia > Artiodactyla > Bovidae > Bos > Bos javanicus. The sequence goes on from NW_026894002.1 coordinate 184,141, forward strand.
TGCGTGATTTCTGCCTGCTCTGCTTCTTGATTATTGCCTGCTGAGCTGCGTGATTCCTGCTTGCTCAGCTCCAGGATTATTGCCTGCTGAGCTGCGTGATTCGTGCCTGCTCAGCTCCTTGATTACTGTCTGCTGAGCTGCGTGATTCCTGCCTGCTCAGCTCCAGGAGTATTGTCTGCTGGGCTGCAAGATTCGTGTCTGCTCAGTCACGGGTGTCAAGCCTGCTTAGTCACGTGTTTAGAGTCTGCTTAGCCACTTAATGGCAGTCTGCTCAGCTCCTTGATTTTTGCCAGCTGAGCTGCGAGATTCGTGCCTGCTCAGCTCCTTGATCTTTGCCTGCTGAGCTGAGTGATTCCTGCCTGCTCAGCTCCATGAGTATTGCCTGCTGAGCTGCATGATTGGTGTCTGCTGAGCTGCACCATTTGTGTCTGCTGAGCTGCACCATTGGTGTCTGCTGAGCTGCCCAAATTGTGTCTGCTCAGTCACGGGTGTAGAGCCTGCTGCGTCACGTGTTTAGAGTCTGCTTAACCACTTCATTACACTTTGCTCAGCTCCTTGACGATTTCCTGCTCCTCTCCGTGATTAGTGCCCTCTTAGCCAAGTGATTAGTGCCTGCTCAGCTCTTTGATTATTGCCTCCTGAAGCACGTGATCAGTGCATGATAGCCACGTGATCAGCGCCTCTCAGTCACGTGATCAGCGCCCCTCAGTCACGTGATCAGCGCCTCTCAGTCACGTGATCAGTGCCTCTCAGTCACGTGATCAGTGCATGCTCAGTCACGTGATCAGTGCATGCTCAGCCACGTGATCAGGGCCTGCTCAGTCACGTGATCAGGGTCTGCTGAATCAAGGGATTAGCGCTTGCTCAGCTGCATGCTTAATCCCTGCTCAGCTGCCTGACTCGTGCCTGATCAGCTGTGTGATTAGTCCCTGCTCAGCTGCGTGATTAGTGCCTGCTCAAGACCGGGTTAGGAGCCGGCTGAGTGACGTGATTTGAGTCTGCTTAGCCACTTCATTACAGTCTGCTCAGCTCCATGATTATTGCCTGCTAAGCTGCGTGATTCCTGCCTGCTCAGCTTCTTGATTATTGCCTGCTGAGCTGCGTGATTCCTGCTTGCTCAGCTCCATATTTATTGCCTGCTGAGCTGCGTGATTCCTGCCTGCTCAGCTTCTTGATTATTGCATGCTGAGCTGCGTGATTCCTGTTTGCTCAGCTCCATGATTATTGCCTGCTGAGCTGCGTGATTCCTGCTTGCTCAGCTCCATGATTTTTGCTTGCTGAGCTGCATAATAAGTGCCTGCTCAGTCTCCAGAGAGGAGCCGGCTGAATCACGTGATTAGAGTCTGCTTATCCAGTTCATTACAGCCTTCAGCTCCAATTATTATTGCCTGCTAAGTTGCGTGATTCCTGTCAGCTCAGCTCCATGATTATTGCCTGCTGAGATGCGCGATTCCTGACTGCTAGCTTCTTGCTTATTGGCTGCTGAGCTGCCTGATTCCTGCCTGCTCTGCTTCTTGATTATTGCCTGCTGAGCTGCGTGATTCCTGCTTGCTCAGCTCCAGGATTATTGCCTGCTGAGCTGCGTGATTCGTGCCTGCTCAGCTCCTTGATTACTGTCTGCTGAGCTGCGTGATTCCTGCCTGCTCAGCTCCAGGAGTATTGTCTGCTGGGCTGCAAGATTCGTGTCTGCTCAGTCACGGGTGTCAAGCCTGCTGAGTCACGTGTTTAGAGTCTGCTTAGCCACTTAATGGCAGTCTGCTCAGCTCCTTGATCTTTGCCTGCTGAGCTGAGTGATTCCTGCCTGCTCAGCTCCATGAGTATTGCCTGCTGAGCTGCATGATTGGTGTCTGCTGAGCTGCACCATTTGTGTCTGCTGAGCTGCACCATTGGTGTCTGCTGAGCTGCCCAAATTGTGTCTGCTCAGTCACGGGTGTAGAGCCTGCTGCGTCACGTGTTTAGAGTCTGCTTAACCACTTCATTACAGTTTGCTCAGCTCCTTGACGATTTCCTGCTCCTCTCCGTGATTAGTGCCCTCTTAGCCAAGTGATTAGTGCCTGCTCAGCTCTTTGATTATTGCCTCCTGAAGCACGTGATCAGTGCATGATAGCCACGTGATCAGCGCCTCTCAGTCACGTGATCAGCGCCCCTCAGTCACGTGATCAGCGCCTCTCAGTCACGTGATCAGTGCCTCTCAGTCACGTGATCAGTGCATGCTCAGTCACGTGATCAGTGCCTCTCAGTCACGTGATCAGTGCCTCTCAGTCACGTGATCAGTGCATGCTCAGTCACGTGATCAGTGCATGCTCAGCCACGTGATCAGGGCCTGCTCAGTCACGTGATCAGGGTCTGCTGAATCAAGGGATTAGCGCTTGCTCAGCTGCATGCTTAATCCCTGCTCAGCTGCGTGACTCGTGCCTGATCAGCTGTGTGATTAGTTCCTGCTCAGCTGCGTGATTAGTGCCTGCTCAAGACCGGGTTAGGAGCCGGCTGAGTGACGTGATTAGAGTCTGCTTAGCCACTTCATTACAGTCTGCTCAGCTCCATGATTATTGCCTGCTAAGTTGCGTGATTCCTGCCAGCTCAGCTCCATGATTATTGCCTGCTGAGCTGCGCGATTCCTGACTGCTAGCTTCTTGCTTATTGGCTGCTGAGCTGCCTGATTCCTGCCTGCTCTGCTTCTTGATTATTGCCTGCTGAGCTGCGTGATTCCTGCTTGCTCAGCTCCAGGATTATTGCCTGCTGAGCTGCGTGATTCGTGCCTGCTCAGCTCCTTGATTACTGTCTGCTGAGCTGCGTGATTCCTGCCTGCTCAGCTCCAGGAGTATTGTCTGCTGGGCTGCAAGATTCGTGTGTGCTCAGTCACGGGTGTCAAGCCTGCTGAGTCACGTGTTTCGAGTCTGCTTAGCCACTTAATGGCAGTCTGCTCAGCTCCTTGATTTTTGCCAGCTGAGCTGCGAGATTCGTGCCTGCTCAGCTCCTTGATCTCTGCCTGCTGAGCTGAGTGATTCCTGCCTGCTCAGCTCCATGAGTATTGCCTGCTGAGCTGCATGATTGGTGTCTGCTGAGCTGCACCATTTGTGTCTGCTGAGCTGCACCATTGGTGTCTGCTGAGCTGCCCAAATTGTGTCTGCTCAGTCACGGGTGTAGAGCCTGCTGCGTCACGTGTTTAGAGTCTGCTTAACCACTTCATTACAGTTTGCTCAGCTCCTTGACGATTTCCTGCTCCTCTCCGTGATTAGTGCCCTCTTAGCCAAGTGATTAGTGCCTGCTCAGCTCTTTGATTATTGCCTCCTGAAGCACGTGATCAGTGCATGATAGCCACGTGATCAGCGCCTCTCAGTCACGTGATCAGCGCCCCTCAGTCACGTGATCAGCGCCTCTCAGTCACGTGATCAGTGTCTCTCAGTCACGTGATCAGTGCATGCTCAGTCACGTGATCAGTGCATGCTCAGCCACGTGATCAGGGCCTGCTCAGTCACGTGATCAGTGTCTGCTGAAACAAGGGATTAGCGCTTGCTCAGCTGCATGCTTAATCCCTGCTCAGCTGCCTGACTCGTGCCTGATCAGCTGTGTGATTAGTCCCTGCTCAGCTGCGTGATTAGTGCCGGCTCAAGACCGGGTTAGGAGCCGGCTGAGTGACGTGATTAGAGTCTGCTTAGCCACTTCATTACAGTCTGCTCAGCTCCATGATTATTGCCTGCTAAGCTGCGTGATTCCTGCCTGCTCAGCTTCTTGATTATTGCCTGCTGAGCTGCGTGATTCCTGCTTGCTCAGCTCCATATTTATTGCCTGCTGAGCTGCGTGATTCCTGCCTGCTCAGCTTCTTGATTATTGCATGCTGAGCTGCGTGATTCCTGTTTGCTCAGCTCCATGATTATTGCCTGCTGAGCTGCGTGATTCCTGCTTGCTCAGCTCCATGATTTTTGCTTGCTGAGCTGCACAATAAGTGCCTGCTCAGTCCCCAGAGAGGAGCCGGCTGAATCACGTGATTAGAGTCTGCTTATCCAGTTCATTACAGCCTTCAGCTCCAATTATTATTGCCTGCTAAGTTGCGTGATTCCTGCCAGCTCAGCTCCATGATTATTGCCTGCTGAGATGCTCGATTCCTGACTGCTAGCTTCTTGCTTATTGGCTGCTGAGCTGCCTGATTCCTGCCTGCTCTGCTTCTTGAGTATTGCCTGCTGAGCTGCGTGATTCCTGCTTGCTCAGCTCCAGGATTATTGCCTGCTGAGCTGCGTGATTCGTGCCTGCTCAGCTCCTTGATTACTGTCTGCTGAGCTGCGTGATTCCTGCCTGCTCAGCTCCAGGAGTATTGTCTGCTGGGCTGCAAGATTCGTGTCTGCTCAGTCACGGGTGTCAAGCCTGCTGAGTCACGTGTTTAGAGTCTGCTTAGCCACTTAATGGCAGTCTGCTCAGCTCCTTGATCTTTGCCTGCTGAGCTGAGTGATTCCTGCCTGCTCAGCTCCATGAGTATTGCCTGCTGAGCTGCATGATTGGTGTCTGCTGAGCTGCACCATTTGTGTCTGCTGAGCTGCACCATTGGTGTCTGTTGAGCTGCCCAAATTGTGTCTGCTCAGTCACGAGTGTAGAGCCTGCTGCGTCACGTGTTTAGAGTCTGCTTAACCACTTCATTACAGTTTGCTCAGCTCCTTGACGATTTCCTGCTCCTCTCCGTGATTAGTGCCCTCTTAGCCAAGTGATTAGTGCCTGCTCAGCTCTTTGATTATTGCCTCCTGAAGCACGTGATCAGTGCATGATAGCCACGTGATCAGCGCCTCTCAGTCACGTGATCAGCGCCCCTCAGTCATGTGATCAGTGCATGCTCAGTCACGTGATCAGTGCCTCTCAGTCACGTGATCAGTGCCTCTCAGTCACGTGATTAGCGCCCCTCAGTCATGTGATCAGCGCCCCTCAGTCATGTGATCAGTGCATGCTCAGTCACGTGATCAGTGCATGCTCAGCCACGTGATCAGGGCCTGCTCAGTCACGTGATCAGGGTCTGCTGAATCAAGGGATTAGCGCTTGCTCAGCTGCATGCTTAATCCCTGCTCAGCTGCGTGACTCGTGCCTGATCAGCTGTGTGATTAGTCCCTGCTCAGCTGCGTGATTAGTGCCTTCTCAAGACCGGGTTAGGAGCCGGCTGAGTGACGTGATTAGAGTCTGCTTAGCCACTTCATTACAGTCTGCTCAGCTCCATGATTATTGCCTGCTGAGCTGCGTGATTCCTGCCTGCTCAGCTTCTTGATTATTGCCTGCTGAGCTGCGTGATTCCTGTTTGCTCAGCTCCATGATTATTGCCTGCTGAGGTGCGTGATTCCTGCTTGCTCAGCTCCATGATTTTTGCTTGCTGAGCTGCATAATAAGTGCCTGCTCAGTCCCCAGAGAGGAGCCGGCTGAATCACGTGATTAGAGTCTACTTATCCAGTTCATTACAGCCTTCAGCTCCAATTATTATTGCCTGCTAAGTTGCGTGATTCCTGCCTGCTCAGGTCCGTGAGTATTGCCTGCTGAGTTGCGTGATTCCTGCCAGCTCAGCTCCATGATTATTGCCTGCTGAGCTGCGCGATTCCTGACTGCTAGCTTCTTGCTTATTGGCTGCTGAGCTGCCTGATTCCTGCCTGCTCTGCTTCTTGATTATTGCCTGCTGAGCTGCGTGATTCGTGCCTGCTCAGCTCCTTGATTACTGTCTGCTGAGCTGCGTGATTCGTGCCTGCTCAGCTCCTTGATTACTGTCTGCTGAGCTGCTTGATTCCTGCCTGCTGAGCTCCAGGAGTATTGTCTGCTGGGCTGCCAGATTCGTGTGTGCTCAGTCACGGGTGTCAAGCCTGCTGAGTCACGTGTTTAGAGTCTGCTTAGCCACTTAATGGCAGTCTGCTCAGCTCCTTGATTTTTGCCAGCTGAGCTGCGAGATTCGTGCCTTCTCAGCTCCTTGATCTTTGCCTGCTGAGCTGAGTGATTCCTGCCTGCTCAGCTCCATGAGTATTGCCTGCTGAGCTGCATGATTGGTGTCTGCTGAGCTGCACCATTTGTGTCTGCTGAGCTGCACCATTGGTGTCTGCTGAGCTGCCCAAATTGTGTCTGCTCAGTCACGGGTGTAGAGCCTGCTGCGTCACGTGTTTAGAGTCTGCTTAACCACTTCATTACAGTTTGCTCAGCTCCTTGACGATTTCCTGCTCCTCTCCGTGATTAGTGCCCTCTTAGCCAAGTGATTAGTGCCTGCTCAGCTCTTTGATTATTGCCTCCTGAAGCACGTGATCAGTGCATGATAGCCACGTGATCAGCGCCTCTCAGTCACGTGATCAGCGCCCTCAGTCACGTGATCAGCGCCTCTCAGTCACGTGATCAGTGCCTCTCAGTCACGTGATCAGTGCATGCTCAGTCACGTGATCAGTGCCTCTCAGGCACGTGATCAGTGCCTCTCAGTCACGTGATCAGTGCATGCTCAGTCACGTGATCAGTGCATGCTCAGCCACGTGATCAGGGCCTGCTCAGTCACGTGATCAGGGTCTGCTGAATCAAGGGATTAGCGCTTGCTCAGCTGCATGCTTAATCCCTGCTCAGCTGCCTGACTCGTGCCTGATCAGCTGTGTGATTAGTCCCTGCTCAGCTGCGTGATTAGTGCCTGCTCAAGACCGGGTTAGGAGCCGGCTGAGTGACGTGATTAGAGTCTGCTTAGCCACTTCATTACAGTCTGCTCAGCTCCATGATTATTGCCTGCTGAGCTGCGTGATTCCTGCCTGCTCAGCTTCTTGATTATTGCCTGCTGAGCTGCGTGATTCCTGTTTGCTCAGCTCCATGATTATTGCCTGCTGAGGTGCGTGATTCCTGCTTGCTCAGCTCCATGATTTTTGCTTGCTGAGCTGCATAATAAGTGCCTGCTCAGTCCCCAGAGAGGAGCCGGCTGAATCACGTGATTAGAGTCTGCTTATCCAGTTCATTACAGCCTTCAGCTCCAATTATTATTGCCTGCTAAGTTGCGTGATTCCTGCCTGCTCAGGTCCCTGAGTATTGCCTGCTGAGTTGCGTGATTCCTGCCAGCTCAGCTCCATGATTATTGCCTGCTGAGCTGCGCGATTCCTGACTGCTAGCTTCTTGCTTATTGGCTGCTGAGCTGCCTGATTCCTGCCTGCTCTGCTTCTTGATTTTTGCCTGCTGAGCTGCGTGATTCCTGCTTGCTCAGCTCCAGGATTATTGCCTGCTGAGCTGCGTGATTCGTGCCTGCTCAGCTCCTTGATTACTGTCTGCTGAGCTGCGTGATTCCTGCCTGCTCAGCTCCAGGAGTATTGTCTGCTGGGCTGCAAGATTCGTGTGTGCTCAGTCACGGGTGTCAAACCTGCTGAGTCACGTGTTTAGAGTCTGCTTAGCCACTTAATGGTAGTCTGCTCAGCTCCTTGATTTTTGCCAGCTGAGCTGCGAGATTCGTGCCTGCTCAGCTCCTTGATCTTTGCCTGCTGAGCTGAGTGATTCCTGCCTGCTCAGCTCCATGAGTATTGCCTGCTGAGCTGCATGATTGGTGTCTGCTGAGCTGCACCATTTGTGTCTGCTGAGCTGCACCATTGGTGTCTGCTGAGCTGCCCAAATTGTGTCTGCTCAGTCACGGGTGTAGAGCCTGCTGCGTCACGTGTTTAGAGTCTGCTTAACCACTTCATTACAGTTTGCTCAGCTCCTTGACGATTTCCTGCTCCTCTCCGTGATTAGTGCCCTCTTAGCCAAGTGATTAGTGCCTGCTCAGCTCTTTGATTATTGCCTCCTGAAGCACGTGATCAGTGCATAATAGCCACGTGATCAGCGCCTCACAGTCACGTGATCAGCGCCCCTCAGTCACGTGATCAGCGCCTCTCAGTCACGTGATCTGTGCCTCTCAGTCACGTGATCAGTGTATGTTCAGTCACGTGATCAGTGCATGCTCAGCCACGTGATCAGGGCCTGCTCAGTCACGTGATCAGGGTCTGCTGAATCAAGGGATTAGCGCTTGCTCAGCTGCATGCTTAATCCCTGCTCAGCTGCCTGACTCGTGCCTGATCAGCTGTGTGATTAGTCCCTGCTCAGCTGCGTGATTAGTGCCTGCTCAAGACGGGGTTAGGAGCCGGCTGAGTGACGTGATTAGAGTCTGCTTAGCCAGTTCATTACAGACTGCTCAGCTCCATGATTATTGCCTGCTAAGCTGCGTGATTCCTGCCTGCTCAGCTTCTTGATTATTGCCTGCTGAGCTGCGTGATTCCTGCTTGCTCAGCTCCATATTTATTGCCTGCTGAGCTGCGTGATTCCTGCCTGCTCAGCTTCTTGATTATTGCATGCTGAGCTGCGTGATTCCTGTTTGCTCAGCTCCATGATTATTGCCTGCTGAGCTGCGTGATTCCTGCTTGCTCAGCTCCATGATTTTTGCTTGCTGAGCTGCATAATAAGTGCCTGCTCAGTCCCCAGAGAGGAGTCGGCTGAATCACGTGATTAGAGTCTGCTTATCCAGTTCATTACAGCCTTCAGCTCCAATTATTATTGCCTGCTAAGTTGAGTGATTCCTGCCTGCTCAGGTCCGTGAGTATTGCCTGCTGAGTTGCGTGATTCCTGCCAGCTCAGCTCCATGATTATTGCCTGCTGAGCTGCGCGATTCCTGACTGCTAGCTTCTTGCTTATTGGCTGCTGAGCTGCCTGATTCCTGCCTGCTCTGCTTCTTGATTATTGCCTGCTGAGCTGCGTGATTCCTGCTTGCTCAGCTCCAGGATTATTGCCTGCTGAGCTGCGTGATTCGTGCCTGCTCAGCTCCTTGATTACTGTCTGCTGAGCTGCGTGATTCCTGCCTGCTCAGCTCCAGGAGTATTGTCTGCTGGGCTGCCAAATTCGTGTGTGCTCAGTCACGGGTGTCAAGCCTGCTGAGTCACGTGTTTAGAGTCTGCTTAGCCACTTAATGGCAGTCTGCTCAGCTCCTTGATTTTTGCCAGCTGAGCTGCGAGATTCGTGCCTGCTCAGCTCCTTGATCTTTGCCTGCTGAGCTGAGTGATTCCTGCCTGCTCAGCTCCATGAGTATTGCCTGCTGAGCTGCATGATTGGTGTCTGCTGAGCTGCACCATTTGTGTCTGCTGAGCTGCACCATTGGTGTCTGCTGAGCTGCCCATATTGTGTCTGCTCAGTCACGGGTGTAGAGCCTGCTGCGTCACGTGTTTAGAGTCTGCTTAACCACTTCATTACAGTTTGCTCAGCTCCTTGACGATTTCCTGCTCCTCTCCGTGATTAGTGCCCTCTTAGCCAAGTGATTAGTGCCTGCTCAGCTCTTTGATTATTGCCTCCTGAAGCACGTGATCAGTGCATGATAGCCACGTGATCAGCGCCTCTCAGTCACGTGATCAGCGCCCCTCAGTCACGTGATCAGCGCCTCTCAGTCACGTGATCAGTGCCTCTCAGTCACGTGATCAGTGCCTCTCAGTCACGTGATCAGTGCATGCTCAGTCACGTGATCAGTGCATGCTCAGCCACGTGATCAGGGCCTGCTCAGTCACGTGATCAGGGTCTGCTGAATCAAGGGATTAGCGCTTGCTCAGCTGCATGCTTAATCCCTGCTCAGCTGCGTGACTCATGCCTGATCAGCTGTGTGATTAGTCCCTGCTCAGCTGCGTGATTAGTGCCTGCTCAAGACCGGGTTAGGAGCCAGCTGAGTGACGTGATTAGAGTCTGCTTAGCCACTTCATTACAGTCTGCTCAGCTCCATGATTATTGCCTGCTAAGCTGCGTGATTCCTGCCTGCTCAGCTTCTTGATTATTGCCTGCTGAGCTGCGTGATTCCTGCTTGCTCAGCTCCATATTTATTGCCTGCTGAGCTGCGTGATTCCTGCTTGCTCAGCTCCAGGATTATTGCCTGCTGAGCTGCGTGATTCGTGCCTGCTCAGCTCCTTGATTACTGTCTGCTGAGCTGCATGATTCCTGCCTGCTCAGCTCCAGGAGTATTGTCTGCTGGGCTGCAAGATTCGTGTGTGCTCAGTCACGGGTGTCAAGCCTTCTGAGTCACGTGTTTAGAGTCTGCTTAGCCACTTAATGGCAGTCTGCTCAGCTCCTTGATTTTTGCCAGCTGAGCTGCGAGATTCGTGCCTGCTCAGCTCCTTGATCTTTGCCTGCTGAGCTGAGTGACTCCTGCCTGCTCAGCTCCATGAGTATTGCCTGCTGAGCTGCATGATTGGTGTCTGCTGAGCTGCACCATTTGTGTCTGCTGAGCTGCACCATTGGTGTCTGCTGAGCTGCCCAAATTGTGTCTGCTCAGTCAAGGGTGTAGAGCCTGCTGTGTCACGTGTTTAGAGTCTGCTTAACCACTTCATTACAGTTTGCTCAGCTCCTTGACGATTTCTTGCTCCTCTCCGTGATTAGTGCCCTCTTAGCCAAGTGATTAGTGCCTGCTCAGCTCTTTGATTATTGCCTCCTGAAGCACGTGATCAGTGCATGATAGCCACGTGATCAGCGCCTCTCAGTCACGTGATCAGCGCCTCAGTCACGTGATCAGCGCCTCTCAGTCACGTGATCAATGCCTCTCAGTCACGTGATCAGTGCCTCTCAGTCACGTGATCAGTGCCTCTCAGTCACGTGATCAGTGCCTCTCAGTCACGTGATCAGTGCATGCTCAGTCACGTGATCAGTGCATGCTCAGCCACGTGATCAGGTCCTGCTCAGTCACGTGATCAGGGCCTGCTCAGTCACGTGATCAGGGTCTGCTGAATCAAGGGATTAGCGCTTGCTCAGCTGCATGCTGAATCCCTGCTCAGCTGCGTGACTCGTGCCTGATCAGCTGTGTGATTAGTCCCTGCTCAGCTGCGTGATTAGTGCCTGCTCAAGACCGGGTTAGGAGCCGGCTGAGTGACGTGATTAGAGTCTGCTTAGCCACTTCATTACAGTCTGCTCAGCTCCATGATTATTGCCTGCTGAGCTGCGTGATTCCTGCCTGCTCAGCTTCTTGATTATTGCCTGCTGAGCTGCGTGATTCCTGTTTGCTCAGCTCCATGATTATTGCCTGCTGAGCTGCGTGATTCCTGCTTGCTCAGCTCCATGATTTTTGCTTGCTGAGCTGCATAATAAGTGCCTGCTCAGTCCCCAGAGAGGAGCCGGCTGAATCACGTGATTAGAGTCTGCTTATCCAGTTCATTACAGCCTTCAGCTCCAATTATTATTGCCTGCTAAGTTGCGTGATTCCTGCCTGCTCAGGTCCGTGAGTATTGCCTGCTGAGTTGCGTGATTCCTTCCAGCTCAGCTCCATGATTATTGCCTGCTGAGCTGCGCGATCCCTGACTGCTAGCTTCTTGCTTATTGGCTGCTGAGCTGCCTGATTCCTGCCTGCTCTGCTTCTTGATTATTGCCTGCTGAGCTGCGTGATTCCTGCTTGCTCAGCTCCAGGATTATTGCCTGCTGAGCTGCGTGATTCATGCCTGCTCAGCTCCTTGATTACTGTCTGCTGAGCTGCGTGATTCCTGCCTGCTCAGCTCCAGGAGTATTGTCTGCTGGGCTGCAAGATTCGTGTCTGCTCAGTCACGGGTGTCAAGCCTGCTGAGTCACGTGTTTAGAGTCTGCTTAGCCACTTAATGGCAGTCTGCTCAGCTCCTTGATTTTTGCCAGCTGAGCTGCGAGATTCGTGCCTGCTCAGCTCCTTGATCTTTGCCTGCTGAGCTGAGTGATTCCTGCCTGCTCAGCTCCATGAGTATTGCCTGCTGAGCTGCATGATTGGTGTCTGCTGAGCTGCACCATTTGTGTCTGCTGAGCTGCACCATTGGTGTCTGCTGAGCTGCCCAAATTGTGTCTGCTCAGTCACGGGTGTAGAGCCTGCTGCGTCACGTGTTTAGAGTCTGCTTAACCACTTCATTACAGTTTGCTCAGCTCCTTGACGATTTCCTGCTCCTCTCCGTGATTAGTGCCCTCTTAGCCAAGTGATTAGTGCCTGCTCAGCTCTTTGATTATTGCCTCCTGAAGCACGTGATCAGTGCATGATAGCCACGTGATCAGCGCCTCTCAGTCACGTGATCAGCGCCCCTCAGTCACGTGATCAGCGCCTCTCAGTCACGTGATCAGCGCCTCTCAGTCACGTGATCAGTGCATGCTCAGTCACGTGATCAGTGCCTCTCAGTCACGTGATCAGTGCCTCTCAGTCACGTGATCAGTGCATACTCAGCCACGTGATCAGGGCCTGCTCAGTCACGTGATCAGGGTCTGCTGAATCAAGGGATTAGCGCTTGCTCAGCTGCATGCTTAATCCCTGCTCAGCTGCGTGACTCGTGCCTGATCAGCTGTGTGATTAGTCCCTGCTCAGCTGCGTGATTAGTGCCTGCTCAAGACCGGGTTAGGAGCCGGCTGAGTGACGTGATTAGAGTCTGCTTAGCCACTTCATTACAGTCTGCTCAGCTCCATGATTATTGCCTGCTAAGCTGCGTGATTCCTGCCTGCTCAGCTTCTTGATTATTGCCTGCTGAGCTGCGTGATTCCTGCTTGCTCAGCTCCATATTTATTGCCTGCTGAGCTGCGTGATTCCTGCCTGCTCAGCTTCTTGATTATTGCATGCTGAGCTGTGTGATTCCTGTTTGCTCAGCTCCATGATTATTGCCTGCTGAGCTGCGTGATTCCTGCTTGCTCAGCTCCATGATTTTTGCTTGCTGAGCTGCACAATAAGTGCCTGCTCAGTCCCCAGAGAGGAGCCGGCTGAATCACGTGATTAGAGTCTGCTTATCCAGTTCATTACAGCCTTCAGCTCCAATTATTATTGCCTGCTAAGTTGCGTGATTCCTGCCTGCTCAGGTCCGTGAGTATTGCCTGCTGAGTTGCGTGATTCCTGCCAGCTCAGCTCCATGATTATTGCCTGCTGAGCTGCGCGATTCCTGACTGCTAGCTTCTTGCTTATTGGCTGCTGAGCTGCCTGATTCCTGCCTGCTCTGCTTCTTGATTATTGCCTGCTGAGCTGCGTGATTCCTGCTTGCTCAGCTCCAGGATTATTGCCTGCTGAGCTGCGTGATTCGTGCCTGCTCAGCTCCTTGATTACTGTCTGCTGAGCTGCGTGATTCCTGCCTGCTCAGCTCCAGGAGTATTGTCTGCTGGGCTGCAAGATTCGTGTGTGCTCAGTCACGGGTGTCAAGCCTGCTGAGTCACGTGTTTAGAGTCTGCTTAGCCACTTAATGGCAGTCTGCTCAGCTCCTTGATTTTTGCCAGCTGAGCTGCGAGATTCGTGCCTGCTCAGCTCCTTGATCTTTGCCTGCTGAGCTGAGTGATTCCTGCCTGCTCAGCTCCATGAGTATTGCCTGCTGAGCTGCATGATTGGTGTCTGCTGAGCTGCACCATTGGTGTCTGCTGAGCTGCCCAAATTGTGTCTGCTCAGTCACGGGTGTAGAGCCTGCTGCGTCACGTGTTTAGAGTCTGCTTAACCACTTCATTACAGTTTGCTCAGCTCCTTGACGATTTCCTGCTCCTCTCCGTGATTAGTGCCCTCTTAGCCAAGTGATTAGTGCCTGCTCAGCTCTTTGATTATTGCCTCCTGAAGCACGTGATCAGTGCATGATAGCCACGTGATCAGCGCCTCTCAGTCACGTGATCAGCGCCCTCAGTCACGTGATCAGCGCCTCTCAGTCACGTGATCAGTGCCTCTCAGTCACGTGATCAGTGCATGCTCAGTCACGTGATCAGTGCCTCTCAGGCACGTGATCAGTGCCTCTCAGTCACGTGATCAGTGCATGCTCAGTCACGTGATCAGTGCATGCTCAGCCACGTGATCAGGGCCTGCTCAGTCACGTGATCAGGGTCTGCTGAATCAAGGGATTAGCGCTTGCTCAGCTGCATGCTTAATCCCTGCTCAGCTGCCTGACTCGTGCCTGATCAGCTGTGTGATTAGTCCCTGCTCAGCTGCGTGATTAGTGGCTGCTCAAGACCGGGTTAGGAGCCGGCTGAGTGACGTGATTAGAGTCTGCTTAGCCACTTCATTACAGTCTGCTCAGCTCCATGATTATTGCCTGCTAAGCTGCGTGATTCCTGCCTGCTCAGCTTCTTGAATATTGCCTGCTGAGCTTCGTGATTCCTGCTTGCTCAGCTCCATATTTATTGCCTGCTGAGCTGCGTGATTCCTGCCTGCTCAGCTTCTTGATTATTGCATGCTGAGCTGCGTGATTCCTGTTTGCTCAGCTCCATGATTATTGCCTGCTGAGCTGCATAATAAGTGCCTGCTCAGTTCCCAGAGAGGAGCCGGCTGAATCAAGTGATTAGAGTCTGCTTATCCAGTTCATTACAGCCTTCAGCTCCAATTATTATTGCCTGCTAAGTTGCGTGATTCCTGCCTGCTCAGGTCCGTGAGTATTGCCTGCTGAGTTGCGTGATTCCTGCCAGCTCAGCTCCATGATTATTGCCTGCTGAGCTGCGCGATTCCTGACTGCTAGCTTCTTGCTTATTGGCTGCTGAGCTGCCTGATTCCTGCCTGCTCTGCTTCTTGATTATTGCCTGCTGAGCTGCGTGATTCCTGCTTGCTCAGCTCCAGGATTATTGCCTGCTGAGCTGTGTGATTCGTGCCTGCTCAGCTCCTTGATTACTGTCTGCTGAGCTGCGTGATTCCTGCCTGCTCAGCTCCAGGAGTATTGTCTGCTGGGCTGCAAGATTCGTGTGTGCTCAGTCACGGGTGTCAAGCCTGCTGAGTCACGTGTTTAGAGTCTGCTTAGCCACTTAATGGCAGTCTGCTTAGCTCCTTGATTTTTGCCAGCTGAGCTGCGAGATTCGTGCATGCTCAGCTCCTTGATCTTTGCCTGCTGAGCTGAGTGATTCCTGCCTGCTCAGCTCCATGAGTATTGCCTGCTGAGCTGCATGATTGGTGTCTGCTGAGCTGCACCATTGGTGTCTGCTGAGCTGCCCAAATTGTGTCTGCTCAGTCACGGGTGTAGAGCCTGCTGCGTCACGTGTTTAGAGTCTGCTTAACCACTTCATTACAGTTTGCTCAGCTCCTTGACGATTTCCTGCTCCTCTCCGTGATTAGTGCCCTCTTAGCCAAGTGATTAGTGCCTGCTCAGCTCTTTGATTATTGCCTCCTGAAGCACGTGATCAGTGCATGATAGCCACGTGATCAGCGCCTCTCAGTCACGTGATCAGCGCCCTCAGTCACGTGATCAGCGCCTCTCAGTCACGTGATCAGCGCCTCTCAGTCACGTGATCAGTGCATGCTCAGTCACGTGATCAGTGCCTCTCAGTCACGTGATCAGTGCCTCTCAGTCACGTGATCAGTGCATACTCAGCCACGTGATCAGGGCCTGCTCAGTCACGTGATCAGGGTCTGCTGAATCAAGGGATTAGCGCTTGCTCAGCTGCATGCTTAATCCCTGCTCAGCTGCGTGACTCGTGCCTGATCAGCTGTGTGATTAGTCCCTGCTCAGCTGCGTGATTAGTGCCTGCTCAAGACCGGGTTAGGAGCCGGCTGAGTGACGTGATTAGAGTCTGCTTAGCCACTTCATTACAGTCTGCTCAGCTCCATGATTATTGCCTGCTAAGCTGCGTGATTCCTGCCTGCTCAGCTTCTTGATTATTGCCTGCTGAGCTGCGTGATTCCTGCTTGCTCAGCTCCATATTTATTGCCTGCTGAGCTGCGTGATTCCTGCCTGCTCAGCTTTTTGATTATTGCATGCTGAGCTGTGTGATTCCTGTTTGCTCAGCTCCATGATTATTGCCTGCTGAGCTGCGTGATTCCTGCTTGCTCAGCTCCATGATTTTTGCTTGCTGAGCTGCACAATAAGTGCCTGCTCAGTCCCCAGAGAGGAGCCGGCTGAATCACGTGATTAGAGTCTGCTTATCCAGTTCATTACAGCCTTCAGCTCCAATTATTATTGCCTGCTAAGTTTCGTGATTCCTGCCTGCTCAGGTCCGTGAGTATTGCCTGCTGAGTTGCGTGATTCCTGCCAGCTCAGCTCCATGATTATTGCCTGCTGAGCTGCGCGATTCCTGACTGCTAGCTTCTTGCTTATTGGCTGCTGAGCTGCCTGATTCCTGCCTGCTCTGCTTCTTGATTATTGCCTGCTGAGCTGCGTGATTCCTGCTTGCTCAGCTCCAGGATTATTGCCTGCTGAGCTGCGTGATTCGTGCCTGCTCAGCTCCTTGATTACTGTCTGCTGAGCTGCGTGATTCCTGCCTGCTCAGCTCCAGGAGTATTGTCTGCTGGGCTGCAAGATCCGTGTGTGCTCAGTCACGGGTGTCAAGCCTGCTGAGTCACGTGTTTAGAGTCTGCTTAGCCACTTAATGGCAGTCTGCTCAGCTCCTTGATTTTTGCCAGCTGAGCTGCGAGATTCGTGCCTGCTCAGCTCCTTGATCTTTGCCTGCTGAGCTGAGTGATTCCTGCCTGCTCAGCTCCATGAGTATTGCCTGCTGAGCTGCATGATTGGTGTCTGCTGAGCTGCACCATTTGTGTCTGCTGAGCTGCACCATTGGTGTCTGCTGAGCTGCCCAAATAGTGTCTGCTCAGTCACGGGTGTAGAGCCTGCTGCGTCACGTGTTTAGAGTCTGCTTAACCACTTCATTACAGTTTGCTCAGCTCCTTGACGATTTCCTGCTCCTCTCCGTGATTAGTGCCCTCTTAGCCAAGTGATTAGTGCCTGCTCAGCTCTTTGATTATTGCCTCCTGAAGCACGTGATCAGTGCATGATAGCCACGTGATCAGCGCCTCTCAGTCACGTGATCAGCGCCTCAGTCACGTGATCAGCGCCTCTCAGTCACGTGATCAGCGCCTCTCAGTCACGTGATCAGTGCATGCTCAGTCACGTGATCAGTGCCTCTCAGTCACGTGATCAGTGCCTCTCAGTCACGTGATCAGTGCATTCTCAGCCACGTGATCAGGGCCTGCTCAGTCACGTGATCAGGGTCTGCTGAATCAAGGGATTAGCGCTTGCTCAGCTGCATGCTTAATCCCTGCTCAGCTGCGTGACTCGTGCCTGATCAGCTGTGTGATTAGTCCCTGCTCAGCTGCGTGATTAGTGCCTGCTCAAGACCGGGTTAGGAGCCGGCTGAGTGACGTGATTAGAGTCTGCTTAGCCACTTCATTACAGTCTGCTCAGCTCCATGATTATTGCCTGCTAAGCTGCGTGATTCCTGCCTGCTCAGCTTCTTGATTATTGCCTGCTGAGCTGCGTGATTCCTGCTTGCTCAGCTCCATATTTATTGCCTGCTGAGCTGCGTGATTCCTGCCTGCTCAGCTTCTTGATTATTGCATGCTGAGCTGCGTGATTCCTGTTTGCTCAGCTCCATGATTATTGCCTGCTGAGCTGCGTGATTCCTGCTTGCTCAGCTCCATGATTTTTGCTTGCTGAGCTGCAAAATAAGTGCCTGCTCAGTCCCCAGAGAGGAGCCGGCTGAATCACGTGATTAGAGTCTGCTTATCCAGTTCATTACAGCCTTCAGCTCCAATTATTATTGCCTGCTAAGTTGCGTGATTCCTGCCTGCTCAGGTCCGTGAGTATTGCCTGCTGAGCTGCGTGATTCCTGCGTGCTCAGCTCCATGATTATTGCCTGCTGAGCTGCGCGATTCCTGACTGCTAGCTTCTTGCTTATTGGCTGCTGAGCTGCCTGATTCCTGCCTGCTCTGCTTCTTGATTATTGCCTGCTGAGCTGCGTGATTCCTGCTTGCTCAGCTCCAGGATTATTGCCTGCTGAGCTGTGTGATTTGTGCCTGCTCAGCTCCTTGATTACTGTCTGCTGAGCTGCGTGATTCCTGCCTGCTCAGCTCCAGGAGTATTGTCTGCTGGGCTGCAAGATTCGTGTGTGCTCAGTCACGGGTGTCAAGCCTGCTGAGTCACGTGTTTAGAGTCTGCTTAGCCACTTAATGGCAGTCTGCTTAGCTCCTTGATTTTTGCCAGCTGAGCTGCGAGATTCGTGCATGCTCAGCTCCTTGATCTTTGCCTGCTGAGCTGAGTGATTCCTGCCTGCTCAGCTCCATGAGTATTGCCTGCTGAGCTGCATGATTGGTGTCTGCTGAGCTGCACCATTGGTGTCTGCTGAGCTGCCCAAATTGTGTCTGCTCAGTCACGGGTGTAGAGCCTGCTGCGTCACGTGTTTAGAGTCTGCTTAACCACTTCATTACAGTTTGCTCAGCTCCTTGACGATTTCCTGCTCCTCTCCGTGATTAGTGCCCTCTTAGCCAAGTGATTAGTGCCTGCTCAGCTCTTTGATTATTGCCTCCTGAAGCACGTGATCAGTGCATGATAGCCACGTGATCAGCGCCTCTCAGTCACGTGATCAGCGCCCTCAGTCACGTGATCAGCGCCTCTCAGTCACGTGATCAGTGCATGCTCAGTCACGTGATCAGTGCCTCTCAGTCACGTGATCAGTGCCTCTCAGTCACGTGATCAGTGCATACTCAGCCACGTGATCAGGGCCTGCTCAGTCACGTGATCAGGGTCTGCTGAATCAAGGGATTAGCGCTTGCTCAGCTGCATGCTTAATCCCTGCTCAGCTGCGTGACTCGTGCCTGATCAGCTGTGTGATTAGTCCCTGCTCAGCTGCGTGATTAGTGCCTGCTCAAGACCGGGTTAGGAGCCGGCTGAGTGACGTGATTAGAGTCTGCTTAGCCACTTCATTACAGTCTGCTCAGCTCCATGATTATTGCCTGCTAAGCTGCGTGATTCCTGCCTGCTCAGCTTCTTGATTATTGCCTGCTGAGCTGCGTGATTCCTGCTTGCTCAGCTCCATATTTATTGCCTGCTGAGCTGCGTGATTCCTGCCTGCTCAGCTTCTTGATTATTGCATGCTGAGCTGTGTGATTCCTGTTTGCTCAGCTCCATGATTATTGCCTGCTGAGCTGCGTGATTCCTGCTTGCTCAGCTCCATGATTTTTGCTTGCTGAGCTGCACAATAAGTGCCTGCTCAGTCCCCAGAGAGGAGCCGGCTGAATCACGTGATTAGAGTCTGCTTATCCAGTTCATTACAGCCTTCAGCTCCAATTATTATTGCCTGCTAAGTTTCGTGATTCCTGCCTGCTCAGGTCCGTGAGTATTGCCTGCTGAGTTGCGTGATTCCTGCCAGCTCAGCTCCATGATTATTGCCTGCTGAGCTGCGCGATTCCTGACTGCTAGCTTCTTGCTTATTGGCTGCTGAGCTGCCTGATTCCTGCCTGCTCTGCTTCTTGATTATTGCCTGCTGAGCTGCGTGATTCCTGCTTGCTCAGCTCCAGGATTATTGCCTGCTGAGCTGCGTGATTCGTGCCTGCTCAGCTCCTTGATTACTGTCTGCTGAGCTGCGTGATTCCTGCCTGCTCAGCTCCAGGAGTATTGTCTGCTGGGCTGCAAGATTCGTGTGTGCTCAGTCACGGGTGTCAAGCCTGCTGAGTCACGTGTTTAGAGTCTGCTTAGCCACTTAATGGCAGTCTGCTCAGCTCCTTGATTTTTGCCAGCTGAGCTGCGAGATTCGTGCCTGCTCAGCTCCTTGATCTTTGCCTGCTGAGCTGAGTGATTCCTGCCTGCTCAGCTCCATGAGTATTGCCTGCTGAGCTGCATGATTGGTGTCTGCTGAGCTGCACCATTTGTGTCTGCTGAGCTGCACCATTGGTGTCTGCTGAGCTGCCCAAATTGTGTCTGCTCAGTCACGGGTGTAGAGCCTGCTGCGTCACGTGTTTAGAGTCTGTTTAACCACTTCATTACAGTTTGCTCAGCTCCTTGACGATTTCCTGCTCCTCTCCGTGATTAGTGCCCTCTTAGCCAAGTGATTAGTGCCTGCTCAGCTCTTTGATTATTGCCTCCTGAAGCACGTGATCAGTGCATGATAGCCACGTGATCAGCGCCTCTCAGTCACGTGATCAGCGCCCTCAGTCACGTGATCAGCGCCTCTCAGTCACGTGATCAGCGCCTCTCAGTCACGTGATCAGTGCATGCTCAGTCACGTGATCAGTGCCTCTCAGTCACGTGATCAGTGCCTCTCAGTCACGTGATCAGTGCATACTCAGCCACGTGATCAGGGCCTGCTCAGTCACGTGATCAGGGTCTGCTGAATCAAGGGATTAGCGCTTGCTCAGCTGCATGCTTAATCCCTGCTCAGCTGCCTGACTCGTGCCTGATCAGCTGTGTGATTAGTCCCTGCTCAGCTGCGTGATTAGTGCCTGCTCAAGACCGGGTTAGGAGCCGGCTGAGTGACGTGATTAGAGTCTGCTTAGCCACTTCATTACAGTCTGCTCAGCTCCATGATTATTGCCTGCTAAGCTGCGTGATTCCTGCCTGCTCAGCTTCTTGATTATTGCCTGCTGAGCTGCGTGATTCCTGCTTGCTCAGCTCCATATTTATTGCCTGCTGAGCTGCGTGATTCCTGCCTGCTCAGCTTCTTGATTATTGCATGCTGAGCTGCGTGATTCCTGTTTGCTCAGCTCCATGATTATTGCCTGCTGAGCTGCGTGATTCCTGCTTGCTCAGCTCCATGATTTTTGCTTGCTGAGCTGCACAATAAGTGCCTGCTCAGTCCCCAGAGAGGAGCCGGCTGAATCACGTGATTAGAGTCTGCTTATCCAGTTCATTACAGCCTTCAGCTCCAATTATTATTGCCTGCTAAGTTGCGTGATTCCTGCCTGCTCAGGTCCGTGAGTATTGCCTGCTGAGTTGCGTGATTCCTGCCAGCTCAGCTCCATGATTATTGCCTGCTGAGCTGCGCGATTCCTGACTGCTAGCTTCTTGCTTATTGGCTGCTGAGCTGCCTGATTCCTGCCTGCTCTGCTTCTTGATTATTGCCTGCTGAGCTGCGTGATTCCTGCTTGCTCAGCTCCAGGATTATTGCCTGCTGAGCTGCGTGATTCGTGCCTGCTCAGCTCCTTGATTACTGTCTGCTGAGCTGCGTGATTCCTGCCTGCTCAGCTCCAGGAGTATTGTCTGCTGGGCTGCAAGATTCGTGTGTGCTCAGTCACGGGTGTCAAGCCTGCTGAGTCACGTGTTTAGAGTCTGCTTAGCCACTTAATGGCAGTCTGCTCAGCTCCTTGATTTTTGCCAGCTGAGCTGCGAGATTCGTGCCTGCTCAGCTCCTTGATCTTTGCCTGCTGAGCTGAGTGATTCCTGCCTGCTCAGCTCCATGAGTATTGCCTGCTGAGCTGCATGATTGGTGTCTGCTGAGCTGCACCATTTGTGTCTGCTGAGCTGCACCATTGGTGTCTGCTGAGCTGCCCAAATTGTGTCTGCTCAGTCACGGGTGTAGAGCCTGCTGCGTCACGTGTTTAGAGTCTGCTTAACCACTTCATTACAGTTTGCTCAGCTCCTTGACGATTTCCTGCTCCTCTCCGTGATTAGTGCCCTCTTAGCCAAGTGATTAGTGCCTGCTCAGCTCTTTGATTATTGCCTCCTGAAGCACGTGATCAGTGCATGATAGCCACGTGATCAGCGCCTCTCAGTCACGTGATCAGCGCCCCTCAGTCACGTGATCAGCGCCTCTCAGTCACGTGATCAGGCGCTGATCACGTGATCAGTGCCTGCTCAGTCACGTGATCAGTGCATGCTCAGTCACGTGATCAGTGCCTCTCAGTCACGTGATCAGTGCATGCTCAGTCACGTGATCAGTGCATGCTCAGCCACGTGATCAGGGCCTGCTCAGTCACGTGATCAGGGTCTGCTGAATCAAGGGATTAGCGCTTGCTCAGCTGCATGCTTAATCGCTGATCAGCTGCCTGACTCGTGCCTAATCAGCTGTGTGATTAGTGCCTGCTCAAGACCGGGTTAGGAGCCGGCTGAGTGACGTGATTAGAGTCTGCTTAGCCACTTCATTACAGTCTGCTCAGCTCCATGATTATTGCCTGCTAAGCTGCGTGATTCCTGCCTGCTCAGCTTCTTGATTATTGCCTGCTGAGCTGCGTGATTCCTGCTTGCTCAGCTCCATATTTATTGCCTGCTGAGCTGCGTGATTCCTGCCTGCTCAGCTTCTTGATTATTGCATGCTGAGCTGCGTGATTCCTGCCTGCTCAGCTTCATGATTATTGCATGCTGAGCTGCGTGATTCCTGCTTGCTCAGCTCCATGATTTTTGCTTGCTGAGCTGCATAATAAGTGCCTGCTCAGTCCCCAGAGAGGAGCCGGCTGAATCACGTGATTAGAGTCTGCTTATCCAGTTCATTACAGCCTTCAGCTCCAATTATTATTGCCTGCTAAGTTGCGTGATTCCTGCCTGCTCAGGTCCGTGAGTATTGCCTGCTGAGTTGCGTGATTCCTGCCAGCTCAGCTCCATGATTATTGCCTGCTGAGCTGCGCGATTCCTGACTGCTAGCTTCTTGCTTATTGGCTGCTGAGCTGCCTGATTCCTGCCTGCTCTGCTTCTTGATTATTGCCTGCTGAGCTGCGTGATTCCTGCTTGCTCAGCTCCAGGATTATTGCCTGCTGAGCTGCGTGATTCGTGCCTGCTCAGCTCCTTGATTACTGACTGCTGAGCTGCGTGATTCCTGCCTGCTCAGCTCCAGGAGTATTGTCTGCTGGGCTGCAAGATTCGTGTGTGCTCAGTCACGGGTGTCAAGCCTGCTGAGTCACGTGTTTAGAGTCTGCTTAGCCACTTAATGGCAGTCTGCTCAGCTCCTTGATTTTTGCCAGCTGAGCTGCGAGATTCGTGCCTGCTCAGCTCCTTGATCTTTGCCTGCTGAGCTGAGTGATTCCTGCCTGCTCAGCTCCATGAGTATTGCCTGCTGAGCTGCATGATTGGTGTCTGCTGAGCTGCACCATTTGTGTCTGCTGAGCTGCACCATTGGTGTCTGCTGAGCTGCCCAAATTGTGTCTGCTCAGTCACGGGTGTAGAGCCTGCTGCGTCACGTGTTTAGAGTCTGCTTAACCACTTCATTACAGTCTGCTCAGCTCCATGATTATTGCCTGCTAAGCTGCGTGATTCCTGCCTGCTCAGCTTCTTGATTATTGCCTGCTGAGCTGCGAGATTCGTGCATGCTCAGCTCCTTGATCTTTGCCTGCTGAGCTGAGTGATTCCTGCCTGCTCAGCTCCATGAGTATTGCCTGCTGAGCTGCATGATTGGTGTCTGCTGAGCTGCACCATTTGTGTCTGCTGAGCTGCACCATTGGTGTCTGCTGAGCTGCCCAAATTGTGTCTGCTCAGTCACGGGTGTAGAGCCTGCTGCGTCACGTGTTTAGAGTCTGCTTAACCACTTCATTACAGTTTGCTCAGCTCCTTGACGATTTCCTGCTCCTCTCCGTGATTAGTGCCCTCTTAGCCAAGTGATTAGTGCCTGCTCAGCTCTTTGATTATTGCCTCCTGAAGCACGTGATCAGTGCATGATAGCCACGTGATCAGCGCCTCAGTCACGTGATCAGCGCCCTCAGTCACGTGATCAGCGCCTCTCAGTCACGTGATCAGCGCCTCTCAGTCACGTGATCAGTGCATGCTCAGTCACGTGATCAGTGCCTCTCAGTCACGTGATCAGTGCCTGCTCAGTCACGTGATCAGTGCATACTCAGCCACGTGATCAGGGCCTGCTCAGTCACGTGATCAGGGTCTGCTGAATCAAGGGATTAGCGCTTGCTCAGCTGCATGCTTAATCCCTGCTCAGCTGCGTGACTCGTGCCTGATCAGCTGTGTGATTAGTCCCTGCTCAGCTGCGTGATTAGTGCCTGCTCAAGACCGGGTTAGGAGCCGGCTGAGTGACGTGATTAGAGTCTGCTTAGCCACTTCATTACAGTCTGCTCAGCTCCATGATTATTGCCTGCTAAGCTGCGTGATTCCTGCCTGCTCAGCTTCTTGATTATTGCCTGCTGAGCTGCGTGATTCCTGCTTGCTCAGCTCCATATTTATTGCCTGCTGAGCTGCGTGATTCCTGCCTGCTCAGCTTCTTGATTATTGCATGCTGAGCTGTGTGATTCCTGTTTGCTCAGCTCCATGATTATTGCCTGCTGAGCTGCGTGATTCCTGCTTGCTCAGCTCCATGATTTTTGCTTGCTGAGCTGCACAATAAGTGCCTGCTCAGTCCCCAGAGAGGAGCCGGCTGAATCACGTGATTAGAGTCTGCTTATCCAGTTCATTACAGCCTTCAGCTCCAATTATTATTGCCTGCTAAGTTGCGTGATTCCTGCCTGCTCAGGTCCGTGAGTATTGCCTGCTGAGTTGCGTGATTCCTGCCAGCTCAGCTCCATGATTATTGCCTGCTGAGCTGCGCGATTCCTGACTGCTAGCTTCTTGCTTATTGGCTGCTGAGCTGCCTGATTCCTGCCTGCTCTGCTTCTTGATTATTGCCTGCTGAGCTGCGTGATTCCTGCTTGCTCAGCTCCAGGATTATTGCCTGCTGAGCTGCGTGATTCGTGCCTGCTCAGCTCCTTGATTACTGTCTGCTGAGCTGCGTGATTCCTGCCTGCTCAGCTCCAGGAGTATTGTCTGCTGGGCTGCAAGATTCGTGTGTGCTCAGTCACGGGTGTCAAGCCTGCTGAGTCACGTGTTTAGAGTCTGCTTAGCCACTTAATGGCAGTCTGCTCAGCTCCTTGATTTTTGCCAGCTGAGCTGCGAGATTCGTGCCTGCTCAGCTCCTTGATCTTTGCCTGCTGAGCTGAGTGATTCCTGCCTGCTCAGCTCCATGAGTATTGCCTGCTGAGCTGCATGATTGGTGTCTGCTGAGCTGCACCATTTGTGTCTGCTGAGCTGCACCATTGGTGTCTGCTGAGCTGCCCAAATTGTGTCTGCTCAGTCACGGTGTAGAGCCTGCTGCGTCACGTGTTTAGAGTCTGCTTAACCACTTCATTACAGTTTGCTCAGCTCCTTGACGATTTCCTGCTCCTCTCCGTGATTAGTGCCCTCTTAGCCAAGTGATTAGTGCCTGCTCAGCTCTTTGATTATTGCCTCCTGAAGCACGTGATCAGTGCATGATAGCCACGTGATCAGCGCCTCTCAGTCACGTGATCAGCGCCCTCAGTCACGTGATCAGCGCCTCTCAGTCACGTGATAGGCGCTGATCACGTGATCAGTGCCTGCTCAGTCACGTGATCAGTGCATGCTCAGTCACGTGATCAGTGCCTCTCAGTCACGTGATCAGTGCATGCTCAGTCACGTGGTCAGTGCATGCTCAGCCACGTGATCAGGGCCTGCTCAGTCACGTGATCAGGGTCTGCTGAATCAAGGGATTAGCGCTTGCTCAGCTGCATGCTTAATCGCTGATCAGCTGCCTGACTCGTGCCTAATCAGCTGTGTGATTAGTGCCTGCTCAAGACCGGGTTAGGAGCCGGCTGAGTGACGTGATTAGAGTCTGCTTAGCCACTTCATTACAGTCTGCTCAGCTCCATGATTATTGCCTGCTAAGTTGCGTGATTCCTGCCTGCTCAGCTTCTTGATTATTGCCTGCTGAGCTGCGTGATTCCTGCTTGCTCAGCTCCATATTTATTGCCTGCTGAGCTGCGTGATTCCTGCCTGCTCAGCTTCTTGATTATTGCATGCTGAGCTGCGTGATTCCTGCTTGCTCAGCTCCATGATTGTTGCTTGCTGAGCTGCATAATAAGTGCCTGCTCAGTCCCCAGAGAGGAGCCGGCTGAATCACGTGATTAGAGTCTGCTTATCCAGTTCATTACAGCCTTCAGCTCCAATTATTATTGCCTGCTAAGTTGCGTGATTCCTGCCTGCTCAGGTCCGTGAGTATTGCCTGCTGAGTTGCGTGATTCCTGCCAGCTCAGCTCCATGATTATTGCCTGCTGAGCTGCGCGATTCCTGACTGCTAGCTTCTTGCTTATTGGCTGCTGAGCTGCCTGATTCCTGCCTGCTCTGCTTCTTGATTATTGCCTGCTGAGCTGCGTGATTCCTGCTTGCTCAGCTCCAGGATTATTGCCTGCTGAGCTGTGTGATTCGTGCCTGCTCAGCTCCTTGATTACTGTCTGCTGAGCTGCGTGATTCCTGCCTGCTCAGCTCCAGGAGTATTGTCTGCTGGGCTGCAAGATTCGTGTGTGCTCAGTCACGGGTGTCAAGCCTGCTGAGTCACGTGTTTAGAGTCTGCTTAGCCACTTAATGGCAGTCTGCTCAGCTCCTTGATTTTTGCCAGCTGAGCTGCGAGATTCGTGCCTGCTCAGCTCCTTGATCTTTGCCTGCTGAGCTGAGTGATTCCTGCCTGCTCAGCTCCATGAGTATTGCCTGCTGAGCTGCATGATTGGTGTCTGCTGAGCTGCACCATTTGTGTCTGCTGAGCTGCACCATTGGTGTCTGCTGAGCTGCCCAAATTGTGTCTGCTCAGTCACGGGTGTAGAGCCTGCTGCGTCACGTGTTTAGAGTCTGCTTAACCACTTCATTACACTCTGCTCAGCTCCATGATTATTGCCTGCTAAGCTGCGTGATTCCTGCCTGCTCAGCTTCTTGATTATTGCCTGCTGAGCTGCGAGATTCGTGCATGCTCAGCTCCTTGATCTTTGCCTGCTGAGCTGAGTGATTCCTGCCTGCTCAGCTCCATGAGTATTGCCTGCTGAGCTGCATGATTGGTGTCTGCTGAGCTGCACCATTTGTGTCTGCTGAGCTGCACCATTGGTGTCTGCTGAGCTGCCCAAATTGTGTCTGCTCAGTCACGGGTGTAGAGCCTGCTGTGTCACGTGTTTAGAGTCTGCTTAACCACTTCATTACAGTTTGCTCAGCTCCTTGACGATTTCCTGCTCCTCTCCGTGATTAGTGCCCTCTTAGCCAAGTGATTAGTGCCTGCTCAGCTCTTTGATTATTGCCTCCTGAAGCACGTGATCAGTGCATGATAGCCACGTGATCAGCGCCTCTCAGTCACGTGATCAGCGCCTCAGTCACGTGATCAGCGCCTCTCAGTCACGTGATCAGCGCCTCTCAGTCACGTGATCAGTGCATGCTCAGTCACGTGATCAGTGCCTCTCAGTCACGTGATCAGTGCCTCTCAGTCACGTGATCAGTGCATACTCAGCCACGTGATCAGGGCCTGCTCAGTCACGTGATCAGGGTCTGCTGAATCAAGGGATTAGCGCTTGCTCAGCTGCATGCTTAATCCCTGCTCAGCTGCGTGACTCGTGCCTGATCAGCTGTGTGATTAGTCCCTGCTCAGCTGCGTGATTAGTGCCTGCTCAAGACCGGGTTAGAGCCGGCTGAGTGACGTGATTAGAGTCTGCTTAGCCACTTCATTACAGTCTGCTCAGCTCCATGATTATTGCCTGCTAAGCTGCGTGATTCCTGCCTGCTCAGCTTCTTGATTATTGCCTGCTGAGCTGCGTGATTCCTGCTTGCTCAGCTCCATATTTATTGCCTGCTGAGCTGCGTGATTCCTGCCTGCTCAGCTTCTTGATTATTGCATGCTGAGCTGTGTGATTCCTGTTTGCTCAGCTCCATGATTATTGCCTGCTGAGCTGCGTGATTCCTGCTTGCTCAGCTCCATGATTTTTGCTTGCTGAGCTGCATAATAAGTGCCTGCTCAGTCCCCAGAGAGGAGCCGGCTGAATCACGTGATTAGAGTCTGCTTATCCAGTTCATTACAGCCTTCAGCTCCAATTATTATTGCCTGCTAAGTTGCGTGATTCCTGCCTGCTCAGGTCCGTGAGTATTGCCTGCTGAGTTGCGTGATTCCTGCCAGCTCAGCTCCATGATTATTGCCTGCTGAGCTGCGCGATTCCTGACTGCTAGCTTCTTGCTTATTGGCTGCTGAGCTGCCTGATTCCTGCCTGCTCTGCTTCTTGATTATTGCCTGCTGAGCTGCGTGATTCCTGCTTGCTCAGCTCCAGGATTATTGCCTGCTGAGCTGCGTGATTCGTGCCTGCTCAGCTCCTTGATTACTGTCTGCTGAGCTGCGTGATTCCTGCCTGCTCAGCTCCAGGAGTATTGTCTGCTGGGCTGCAAGATTCGTGTGTGCTCAGTCACGGGTGTCAAGCCTGCTGAGTCACGTGTTTAGAGTCTGCTTAGCCACTTAATGGCAGTCTGCTCAGCTCCTTGATTTTTGCCAGCTGAGCTGCGAGATTCGTGCCTGCTCAGCTCCTTGATCTTTGCCTGCTGAGCTGAGTGATTCCTGCCTGCTCAGCTCCATGAGTATTGCCTGCTGAGCTGCATGATTGGTGTCTGCTGAGCTGCACCATTTGTGTCTGCTGAGCTGCACCATTGGTGTCTGCTGAGCTGCCCAAATTGTGTCTGCTCAGTCACGGGTGTAGAGCCTGCTGCGTCACGTGTTTAGAGTCTGCTTAACCACTTCATTACAGTTTGCTCAGCTCCTTGACGATTTCCTGCTCCTCTCCGTGATTAGTGCCCTCTTAGCCAAGTGATTAGTGCCTGCTCAGCTCTTTGATTATTGCCTCCTGAAGCACGTGATCAGTGCATGATAGCCACGTGATCAGCGCCTCTCAGTCACGTGATCAGCGCCCTCAGTCACGTGATCAGCGCCTCAGTCACGTGATCAGTGCTCTCAGTCACGTGATCAGTGCATGCTCAGTCACGTGATCAGTGCATCTCAGTCACGTGATCAGTGCCTCTCAGTCACGTGGTCAGTGCATGCTCAGCCACGTGATCAGGGCCTGCTCAGTCACGTGATCAGGGTCTGCTGAATCAAGGGATTAGCGCTTGCTCAGCTGCATGCTCAATCCCTGCTCAGCTGCCTGACTCGTGCCTGATCAGCTGTGTGATTAGTGCCTGCTCAAGACCGGGTTAGGAGCCGGCTGAGTGACGTGATTAGAGTCTGCTTAGCCACTTCATTACAGTCTGCTCAGCTCCATGATTATTGCCTGCTAAGCTGCGTGATTCCTGCCTGCTCAGCTTCTTGATTATTGCCTGCTGAGCTGCGTGATTCCTGCTTGCTCAGCTCCATATTTATTGCATGCTGAGCTGCGTGATTCCTGCCTGCTCAGCTTCTTGATTATTGCATGCTGAGCTGCGTGATTCCTGCTTGCTCAGCTCCATGATTTTTGCTTGCTGAGCTGCATAATAAGTGCCTGCTCAGTCCCCAGAGAGGAGCCGGCTGAATCACGTGATTAGAGTCTGCTTATCCAGTTCATTACAGCCTTCAGCTCCAATTATTATTGCCTGCTAAGTTGCGTGATTCCTGCCTGCTCAGGTCCGTGAGTATTGCCTGCTGAGTTGCGTGATTCCTGCCAGCTCAGCTCCATGATTATTGCCTGCTGAGCTGCGCGATTCCTGACTGCTAGCTTCTTGCTTATTGGCTGCTGAGCTGCCTGATTCCTGCCTGCTCTGCTTCTTGATTATTGCCTGCTGAGCTGCGTGATTCCTGCTTGCTCAGCTCCAGGATTATTGCCTGCTGAGCTGCGTGATTCGTGCCTGCTCAGCTCCTTGATTACTGTCTGCTGAGCTGCGTGATTCCTGCCTGCTCAGCTCCAGGAGTATTGTCTGCTGGGCTGCAAGATTCGTGTGTGCTCAGTCACGGGTGTCAAGCCTGCTGAGTCACGTGTTTAGAGTCTGCTTAGCCACTTAATGGCAGTCTGCTCAGCTCCTTGATTTTTGCCAGCTGAGCTGCGAGATTCGTGCCTGCTCAGCTCCTTGATCTTTGCCTGCTGAGCTGAGTGATTCCTGCCTGCTCAGCTCCATGAGTATTGCCTGCTGAGCTGCATGATTGGTGTCTGCTGAGCTGCACCATTTGTGTCTGCTGAGCTGCACCATTGGTGTCTGCTGAGCTGCCCAAATTGTGTCTGCTCAGTCACGGGTGTAGAGCCTGCTGCGTCACGTGTTTAGAGTCTGCTTAACCACTTCATTACAGTTTGCTCAGCTCCTTGACGATTTCCTGCTCCTCTCCGTGATTAGTGCCCTCTTAGCCAAGTGATTAGTGCCTGCTCAGCTCTTTGATTATTGCCTCCTGAAGCACGTGATCAGTGCATGATAGCCACGTGATCAGCGCCTCTCAGTCACGTGATCAGCGCCTCAGTCACGTGATCAGCGCCTCTCAGTCACGTGATAGGCGCTGATCACGTGATCAGTGCCTCTCAGTCACGTGATCAGTGCATGCTCAGTCACGTGATCAGTGCCTCTCAGTCACGTGATCAGTGCATGCTCAGTCACGTGATCAGTGCATGCTCAGCCACGTGATCAGGGCCTGCTCAGTCACGTGATCAGGGTCTGCTGAATCAAGGGATTAGCGCTTGCTCAGCTGCATGCTTAATCGCTGATCAGCTGCCTGACTCGTGCCTAATCAGCTGTGTGATTAGTGCCTGCTCAAGACCGGGTTAGGAGCCGGCTGAGTGACGTGATTAGAGTCTGCTTAGCCACTTCATTACAGTCTGCTCAGCTCCATGATTATTGCCTGCTAAGCTGCGTGATTCCTGCCTGCTCAGCTTCTTGATTATTGCCTGCTGAGCTGCGTGATTCCTGCTTGCTCAGCTCCATATTTATTGCCTGCTGAGCTGCGTGATTCCTGCCTGCTCAGCTTCTTGATTATTGCATGCTGAGCTGCGTGATTCCTGCCTGCTCAGCTTCTTGATTATTGCATGCTGAGCTGCGTGATTCCTGCTTGCTCAGCTCCATGATTTTTGCTTGCTGAGCTGCATAATAAGTGCCTGCTCAGTCCCCAGAGAGGAGCCGGCTGAATCACGTGATTAGAGTCTGCTTATCCAGTTCATTACAGCCTTCAGCTCCAATTATTATTGCCTGCTAAGTTGCGTGATTCCTGCCTGCTCAGGTCCGTGAGTATTGCCTGCTGAGTTGCGTGATTCCTGCCAGCTCAGCTCCATGATTATTGCCTGCTGAGCTGCGCGATTCCTGACTGCTAGCTTCTTGCTTATTGGCTGCTGAGCTGCCTGATTCCTGCCTGCTCTGCTTCTTGATTATTGCCTGCTGAGCTGCGTGATTCCTGCTTGCTCAGCTCCAGGATTATTGCCTGCTGAGCTGCGTGATTCGTGCCTGCTCAGCTCCTTGATTACTGTCTGCTGAGCTGCATGATTCCTGCCTGCTCAGCTCCAGGAGTATTGTCTGCTGGGCTGCAAGATTCGTGTGTGCTCAGTCACGGGTGTCAAGCCTGCTGAGTCACGTGTTTAGAGTCTGCTTAGCCACTTAATGGCAGTCTGCTCAGCTCCTTGATTTTTGCCAGCTGAGCTGCGAGATTCGTGCCTGCTCAGCTCCTTGATCTTTGCCTGCTGAGCTGAGTGATTCCTGCCTGCTCAGCTCCATGAGTATTGCCTGCTGAGCTGCATGATTGGTGTCTGCTGAGCTGCACCATTGGTGTCTGCTGAGCTGCCCAAATTGTGTCTGCTCAGTCACGGGTGTAGAGCCTGCTGCGTCACGTGTTTAGAGTCTGCTTAACCACTTCATTACAGTTTGCTCAGCTCCTTGACGATTTCCTGCTCCTCTCCGTGATTAGTGCCCTCTTAGCCAAGTGATTAGTGCCTGCTCAGCTCTTTGATTATTGCCTCCTGAAGCACGTGATCAGTGCATGATAGCCACGTGATCAGCGCCTCTCAGTCACGTGATCAGCGCCCCTCAGTCACGTGATCAGCGCCTCTCAGTCACGTGATCAGCGCCTCTCAGTCACGTGATCAGTGCATGCTCAGTCACGTGATCAGTGCCTCTCAGTCACGTGATCAGTGCATCTCAGTCACGTGATCAGTGCATGCTCAGCCACGTGATCAGGGCCTGCTCAGTCACGTGATCAGGGTCTGCTGAATCAAGGGATTAGCGCTTGCTCAGCTGCATGCTTAATCCCTGCTCAGCTGCGTGACTCGTGCCTGATCAGCTGTGTGATTAGTCCCTGCTCAGCTGCGTGATTAGTGCCTGCTCAAGACCGGGTTAGGAGCCGGCTGAGTGACGTGATTAGAGTCTGCTTAGCCACTTCATTACAGTCTGCTCAGCTCCATGATTATTGCCTGCTAAGCTGCGTGATTCCTGCCTGCTCAGCTTCTTGATTATTGCCTGCTGAGCTGCGTGATTCCTGCTTGCTCAGCTCCATATTTATTGCCTGCTGAGCTGCGTGATTCCTGCCTGCTCAGCTTCTTGATTATTGCATGCTGAGCTGTGTGATTCCTGTTTGCTCAGCTCCATGATTATTGCCTGCTGAGCTGCGTGATTCCTGCTTGCTCAGCTCCATGATTTTTGCTTGCTGAGCTGCACAATAAGTGCCTGCTCAGTCCCCAGAGAGGAGCCGGCTGAATCACGTGATTAGAGTCTGCTTATCCAGTTCATTACAGCCTTCAGCTCCAATTATTATTGCCTGCTAAGTTGCGTGATTCCTGCCTGCTCAGGTCCGTGAGTATTGCCTGCTGAGTTGCGTGATTCCTGCCAGCTCAGCTCCATGATTATTGCCTGCTGAGCTGCGCGATTCCTGACTGCTAGCTTCTTGCTTATTGGCTGCTGAGCTGCCTGATTCCTGCCTGCTCTGCTTCTTGATTATTGCCTGCTGAGCTGCGTGATTCCTGCTTGCTCAGCTCCAGGATTATTGCCTGCTGAGCTGCGTGATTCGTGCCTGCTCAGCTCCTTGATTACTGTCTGCTGAGCTGCGTGATTCCTGCCTGCTCAGCTCCAGGAGTATTGTCTGCTGGGCTGCAAGATTCGTGTGTGCTCAGTCACGGGTGTCAAGCCTGCTGAGTCACGTGTTTAGAGTCTGCTTAGCCACTTAATGGCAGTCTGCT
Organism: Bos javanicus; assembly: GCF_032452875.1. Taxonomy (NCBI): domain Eukaryota; kingdom Metazoa; phylum Chordata; class Mammalia; order Artiodactyla; family Bovidae; genus Bos; species Bos javanicus. The sequence continues at coordinate 216,587 of NW_026894002.1, forward strand.
CAGCTCCTTGATTTTTGCCAGCTGAGCTGCGAGATTCGTGCCTGCTCAGCTCCTTGATCTTTGCCTGCTGAGCTGAGTGATTCCTGCCTGCTCAGCTCCATGAGTATTGCCTGCTGAGCTGCATGATTGGTGTCTGCTGAGCTGCACCATTTGTGTCTGCTGAGCTGCACCATTGGTGTCTGCTGAGCTGCCCAAATTGTGTCTGCTCAGTCACGGGTGTAGAGCCTGCTGCGTCACGTGTTTAGAGTCTGCTTAACCACTTCATTACAGTTTGCTCAGCTCCTTGACGATTTCCTGCTCCTCTCCGTGATTAGTGCCCTCTTAGCCAAGTGATTAGTGCCTGCTCAGCTCTTTGATTATTGCCTCCTGAAGCACGTGATCAGTGCATGATAGCCACGTGATCAGCGCCTCTCAGTCACGTGATCAGCGCCTCAGTCACGTGATCAGCGCCTCAGTCACGTGATCAGTGCCTCAGTCACGTGATCAGTGCCTGCTCAGTCACGTGATCAGTGCATGCTCAGTCACTTGATCAGTGCCTCTCAGTCACGTGATCAGTGCATGCTCAGTCACGTGATCAGTGCAGGCTCAGCCACGTGATCAGGGCCTGCTCAGTCACGTGATCAGGGTCTGCTGAATCAAGGGATTAGCGCTTGCTCAGCTGCATGCTTAATCCCTGATCAGCTGCCTGACTCGTGCCTGATCAGCTGTGTGATTAGTGCCTGCTCAAGACCGGGTTAGGAGCCGGCTGAGTGACGTGATTAGAGTCTGCTTAGCCACTTCATTACAGTCTGCTCAGCTCCATGATTATTGCCTGCTAAGCTGCGTGATTCCTGCCTGCTCAGCTTCTTGATTATTGCCTGCTGAGCTGCGTGATTCCTGCTTGCTCAGCTCCATATTTATTGCCTGCTGAGCTGCGTGATTCCTGCCTGCTCAGCTTCTTGATTATTGCATGCTGAGCTGCGTGATTCCTGCTTGCTCAGCTCCATGATTTTTGCTTGCTGAGCTGCATAATAAGTGCCTGCTCAGTCCCCAGAGAGGAGCCGGCTGAATCACGTGATTAGAGTCTGCTTATCCAGTTCATTACAGCCTTCAGCTCCAATTATTATTGCCTGCTAAGTTGCGTGATTCCTGCCTGCTCAGGTCCGTGAGTATTGCCTGCTGAGTTGCGTGATTCCTGCCAGCTCAGCTCCATGATTATTGCCTGCTGAGCTGCGCGATTCCTGACTGCTAGCTTCTTGTTTATTGGCTGCTGAGCTGCCTGATTCCTGCCTGCTCTGCTTCTTGATTATTGCCTGCTGAGCTGCGTGATTCCTGCTTGCTCAGCTCCAGGATTATTGCCTGCTGAGCTGCGTGATTCGTGCCTGCTCAGCTCCTTGATTACTGTCTGCTGAGCTGCGTGATTCCTGCCTGCTCAGCTCCAGGAGTATTGTCTGCTGGGCTGCAAGATTCGTGTGTGCTCAGTCACGGGTGTCAAGCCTGCTGAGTCACGTGTTTAGAGTCTGCTTAGCCACTTAATGGCAGTCTGCTCAGCTCCTTGATTTTTGCCAGCTGAGCTGCGAGATTCGTGCCTGCTCAGCTCCTTGATCTTTGCCTGCTGAGCTGAGTGATTCCTGCCTGCTCAGCTCCATGAGTATTGCCTGCTGAGCTGCATGATTGGTGTCTGCTGAGCTGCACCATTTGTGTCTGCTGAGCTGCACCATTGGTGTCTGCTGAGCTGCCCAAATTGTGTCTGCTCAGTCACGGGTGTAGAGCCTGCTGCGTCACGTGTTTAGAGTCTGCTTAACCACTTCATTACAGTTTGCTCAGCTCCTTGACGATTTCCTGCTCCTCTCCGTGATTAGTGCCCTCTTAGCCAAGTGATTAGTGCCTGCTCAGCTCTTTGATTATTGCCTCCTGAAGCACGTGATCAGTGCATGATAGCCACGTGATCAGCGCCTCTCAGTCACGTGATCAGCGCCTCAGTCACGTGATCAGCGCCTCTCAGTCACGTGATCAGTGCGCTCAGTCACGTGATCAGTGCCTCTCAGTCACGTGATCAGTGCATGCTCAGTCACGTGATCAGTGCCTCTCAGTCACGTGATCAGTGCATGCTCAGTCACGTGATCAGTGCATGCTCAGCCACGTGATCAGGGCCTGCTCAGTCACGTGATCAGGGTCTGCTGAATCAAGGGATTAGCGCTTGCTCAGCTGCATGCTTAATCCCTGCTCAGCTGCCTGACTCGTGCCTGATCAGCTGTGTGATTAGTGCCTGCTCAAGACCGGGTTAGGAGCCGGCTGAGTGACGTGATTAGAGTCTGCTTAGCCACTTCATTACAGTCTGCTCAGCTCCATGATTATTGCCTGCTAAGCTGCGTGATTCCTGCCTGCTCAGCTTCTTGATTATTGCCTGCTGAGCTGCGTGATTCCTGCTTGCTCAGCTCCATATTTATTGCCTGCTGAGCTGCGTGATTCCTGCCTGCTCAGCTTCTTGATTATTGCATGCTGAGCTGCGTGATTCCTGTTTGCTCAGCTCCATGATTATTGCATGCTGAGCTGCGTGATTCCTGCTTGCTCAGCTCCATGATTTTTGCTTGCTGAGCTGCATAATAAGTGCCTGCTCAGTCCCCAGAGAGGAGCCGGCTGAATCACGTGATTAGAGTCTGCTTATCCAGTTCATTACAGCCTTCAGCTCCAATTATTATTGCCTGCTAAGTTGCGTGATTCCTGCCTGCTCAGGTCCGTGAGTATTGCCTGCTGAGTTGCGTGATTCCTGCCAGCTCAGCTCCATGATTATTGCCTGCTGAGCTGCGCGATTCCTGACTGCTAGCTTCTTGCTTATTGGCTGCTGAGCTGCCTGATTCCTGCCTGCTCTGCTTCTTGATTATTGCCTGCTGAGCTGCGTGATTCCTGCTTGCTCAGCTCCAGGATTATTGCCTGCTGAGCTGCGTGATTCGTGCCTGCTCAGCTCCTTGATTACTGTCTGCTGAGCTGCATGATTCCTGCCTGCTCAGCTCCAGGAGTATTGTCTGCTGGGCTGCAAGATTCGTGTGTGCTCAGTCACGGGTGTCAAGCCTGCTGAGTCACGTGTTTAGAGTCTGCTTAGCCACTTAATGGCAGTCTGCTCAGCTCCTTGATTTTTGCCAGCTGAGCTGCGAGATTCGTGCCTGCTCAGCTCCTTGATCTTTGCCTGCTGAGCTGAGTGATTCCTGCCTGCTCAGCTCCATGAGTATTGCCTGCTGAGCTTCATGATTGGTGTCTGCTGAGCTGCACCATTTGTGTCTGCTGAGCTGCACCATTGGTGTCTGCTGAGCTGCCCAAATTGTGTCTGCTCAGTCACGGGTGTAGAGCCTGCTGCGTCACGTGTTTAGAGTCTGCTTAACCACTTCATTACAGTTTGCTCAGCTCCTTGACGATTTCCTGCTCCTCTCCGTGATTAGTGCCCTCTTAGCCAAGTGATTAGTGCCTGCTCAGCTCTTTGATTATTGCCTCCTGAAGCACGTGATCAGTGCATGATAGCCACGTGATCAGCGCCTCTCAGTCACGTGATCAGCGCCCTCAGTCACGTGATCAGCGCCTCTCAGTCACGTGATCATCGCCTCTCAGTCACGTGATCAGTGCATGCTCAGTCACGTGATCAGTGCCTCTCAGTCACGTGATCAGTGCATGCTCAGCCACGTGATCAGGGCCTGCTCAGTCACGTGATCAGGGTCTGCTGAATCAAGGGATTAGCGCTTGCTCAGCTGCATGCTTAATCCCTGCTCAGCTGCCTGACTCGTGCCTGATCAGCTGTGTGATTAGTCCCTGCTCAGCTGCGTGATTAGTGCCTGCTCAAGACCGGGTTAGGAGCCGGCTGAGTGACGTGATTAGAGTCTGCTTAGCCACTTCATTACAGTCTGCTCAGCTCCATGATTATTGCCTGCTAAGCTGCGTGATTCCTGCCTGCTCAGCTTCTTGATTATTGCCTGCTGAGCTGCGTGATTCCTGCTTGCTCAGCTCCATATTTATTGCCTGCTGAGCTGCGTGATTCCTGCCTGCTCAGCTTCTTGATTATTGCATGCTGAGCTGCGTGATTCCTGTTTGCTCAGCTCCATGATTATTGCCTGCTGAGCTGCGTGATTCCTGCTTGCTCAGCTCCATGATTTTTGCTTGCTGAGCTGCATAATAAGTGCCTGCTCAGTCCCCAGAGAGGAGCCGGCTGAATCACGTGATTAGAGTCTGCTTATCCAGTTCATTACAGCCTTCAGCTCCAATTATTATTGCCTGCTAAGTTGCGTGATTCCTGCCTGCTCAGGTCCGTGAGTATTGCCTGCTGAGTTGCGTGATTCCTGCCAGCTCAGCTCCATGATTATTGCCTGCTGAGCTGCGCGATTCCTGACTGCTAGCTTCTTGCTTATTGGCTGCTGAGCTGCCTGATTCCTGCCTGCTCTGCTTCTTGATTATTGCCTGCTGAGCTGCGTGATTCCTGCTTGCTCAGCTCCAGGATTATTGCCTGCTGAGCTGCGTGATTCGTGCCTGCTCAGCTCCTTGATTACTGTCTGCTGAGCTGCGTGATTCCTGCCTGCTCAGCTCCAGGAGTATTGTCTGCTGGGCTGCAAGATTCGTGTGTGCTCAGTCACGGGTGTCAAGCCTGCTGAGTCACGTGTTTAGAGTCTGCTTAGCCACTTAATGGCAGTCTGCTCAGCTCCTTGATTTTTGCCAGCTGAGCTGCGAGATTCGTGCCTGCTCAGCTCCTTGATCTTTGCCTGCTGAGCTGAGTGATTCCTGCCTGCTCAGCTCCATGAGTATTGCCTGCTGAGCTGCATGATTGGTGTCTGCTGAGCTGCACCATTTGTGTCTGCTGAGCTGCACCATTGGTGTCTGCTGAGCTGCCCAAATTGTGTCTGCTCAGTCACGGGTGTAGAGCCTGCTGCGTCACGTGTTTAGAGTCTGCTTAACCACTTCATTACAGTTTGCTCAGCTCCTTGACGATTTCCTGCTCCTCTCCGTGATTAGTGCCCTCTTAGCCAAGTGATTAGTGCCTGCTCAGCTCTTTGATTATTGCCTCCTGAAGCACGTGATCAGTGCATGATAGCCACGTGATCAGCGCCTCTCAGTCACGTGATCAGCGCCCTCAGTCACGTGATCAGCGCCTCTCAGTCACGTGATCAGTGCCTCTCAGTCACGTGATCAGTGCATGCTCAGTCACGTGATCAGTGCCTCTCAGTCACGTGATCAGTGCATCTCAGTCACGTGATCAGTGCATGCTCAGCCACGTGATCAGGGCCTGCTCAGTCACGTGATCAGGGTCTGCTGAATCAAGGGATTAGCGCTTGCTCAGCTGCATGCTTAATCCCTGCTCAGCTGCCTGACTCGTGCCTGATCAGCTGTGTGATTAGTCCCTGCTCAGCTGCGTGATTAGTGCCTGCTCAAGACCGGGTTAGGAGCCGGCTGAGTGACGTGATTAGAGTCTGCTTAGCCACTTCATTACAGTCTGCTCAGCTCCATGATTATTGCCTGCTAAGCTGCGTGATTCCTGCCTGCTCAGCTTCTTGATTATTGCCTGCTGAGCTGCGTGATTCCTGCTTGCTCAGCTCCATATTTATTGCCTGCTGAGCTGCGTGATTCCTGCCTGCTCAGCTTCTTGATTATTGCATGCTGAGCTGCGTGATTCCTGTTTGCTCAGCTCCATGATTATTGCCTGCTGAGCTGCGTGATTCCTGCTTGCTCAGCTCCATGATTTTTGCTTGCTGAGCTGCATAATAAGTGCCTGCTCAGTCCCCAGAGAGGAGCCGGCTGAATCACGTGATTAGAGTCTGCTTATCCAGTTCATTACAGCCTTCAGCTCCAATTATTATTGCCTGCTAAGTTGCGTGATTCCTGCCTGCTCAGGTCCGTGAGTATTGCCTGCTGAGTTGCGTGATTCCTGCCAGCTCAGCTCCATGATTATTGCCTGCTGAGCTGCGCGATTCCTGACTGCTAGCTTCTTGCTTATTGGCTGCTGAGCTGCCTGATTCCTGCCTGCTCTGCTTCTTGATTATTGCCTGCTGAGCTGCGTGATTCCTGCTTGCTCAGCTCCAGGATTATTGCCTGCTGAGCTGCGTGATTCGTGCCTGCTCAGCTCCTTGATTACTGTCTGCTGAGCTGCGTGATTCCTGCCTGCTCAGCTCCAGGAGTATTGTCTGCTGGGCTGCAAGATTCGTGTGTGCTCAGTCACGGGTGTCAAGCCTGCTGAGTCACGTGTTTAGAGTCTGCTTAGCCACTTAATGGCAGTCTGCTCAGCTCCTTGATTTTTGCCAGCTGAGCTGCGAGATTCGTGCCTGCTCAGCTCCTTGATCTTTGCCTGCTGAGCTGAGTGATTCCTGCCTGCTCAGCTCCATGAGTATTGCCTGCTGAGCTGCATGATTGGTGTCTGCTGAGCTGCACCATTTGTGTCTGCTGAGCTGCACCATTGGTGTCTGCTGAGCTGCCCAAATTGTGTCTGCTCAGTCACGGGTGTAGAGCCTGCTGCGTCACGTGTTTAGAGTCTGCTTAACCACTTCATTACAGTTTGCTCAGCTCCTTGACGATTTCCTGCTCCTCTCCGTGATTAGTGCCCTCTTAGCCAAGTGATTAGTGCCTGCTCAGCTCTTTGATTATTGCCTCCTGAAGCACGTGATCAGTGCATGATAGCCACGTGATCAGCGCCTCTCAGTCACGTGATCAGCGCCCTCAGTCACGTGATCAGCGCCTCTCAGTCACGTGATCAGTGCCTCTCAGTCACGTGATCAGTGCATGCTCAGTCACGTGATCAGTGCCTCTCAGTCACGTGATCAGTGCCTCTCAGTCACGTGATCAGTGCATGCTCAGCCACGTGATCAGGGCCTTCTCAGTCACGTGATCAGGGTCTGCTGAATCAAGGGATTAGCGCTTGCTCAGCTGCATGCTTAATCCCTGCTCAGCTGCCTGACTCGTGCCTGATCAGCTGTGTGATTAGTCCCTGCTCAGCTGCGTGATTAGTGCCTGCTCAAGACCGGGTTAGGAGCCGGCTGAGTGACGTGATTAGAGTCTGCTTAGCCACTTCATTACAGTCTGCTCAGCTCCATGATTATTGCCTGCTAAGCTGCGTGATTCCTGCCTGCTCAGCTTCTTGATTATTGCCTGCTGAGCTGCGTGATTCCTGCTTGCTCAGCTCCATATTTATTGCCTGCTGAGCTGCGTGATTCCTGCCTGCTCAGCTTCTTGATTATTGCATGCTGAGCTGCGTGATTCCTGTTTGCTCAGCTCCATGATTATTGCCTGCTGAGCTGCGTGATTCCTGCTTGCTCAGCTCCATGATTTTTGCTTGCTGAGCTGCATAATAAGTGCCTGCTCAGTCCCCAGAGAGGAGCCGGCTGAATCACGTGATTAGAGTCTGCTTATCCAGTTCATTACAGCCTTCAGCTCCAATTATTATTGCCTGCTAAGTTGCGTGATTCCTGCCTGCTCAGGTCCGTGAGTATTGCCTGCTGAGTTGCGTGATTCCTGCCAGCTCAGCTCCATGATTATTGCCTGCTGAGCTGCGCGATTCCTGACTGCTAGCTTCTTGCTTATTGGCTGCTGAGCTGCCTGATTCCTGCCTGCTCTGCTTCTTGATTATTGCCTGCTGAGCTGCGTGATTCCTGCTTGCTCAGCTCCAGGATTATTGCCTGCTGAGCTGCGTGATTCGTGCCTGCTCAGCTCCTTGATTACTGTCTGCTGAGCTGCGTGATTCCTGCCTGCTCAGCTCCAGGAGTATTGTCTGCTGGGCTGCAAGATTTGTGTGTGCTCAGTCACGGGTGTCAAGCCTGCTGAGTCACGTGTTTAGAGTCTGCTTAGCCACTTAATGGCAGTCTGCTCAGCTCCTTGATTTTTGCCAGCTGAGCTGCGAGATTCGTGCCTGCTCAGCTCCTTGATCTTTGCCTGCTGAGCTGAGTGATTCCTGCCTGCTCAGCTCCATGAGTATTGCCTGCTGAGCTGCATGATTGGTGTCTGCTGAGCTGCACCATTTGTGTCTGCTGAGCTGCACCATTGGTGTCTGCTGAGCTGCCCAAATTGTGTCTGCTCAGTCACGGGTGTAGAGCCTGCTGCGTCACGTGTTTAGAGTCTGCTTAACCACTTCATTACAGTTTGCTCAGCTCCTTGACGATTTCCTGCTCCTCTCCGTGATTAGTGCCCTCTTAGCCAAGTGATTAGTGCCTGCTCAGCTCTTTGACTATTGCCTCCTGAAGCACGTGATCAGTGCATGATAGCCACGTGATCAGCGCCTCTCAGTCACGTGATCAGCGCCCTCAGTCACGTGATCAGCGCCTCTCAGTCACGTGATCAGGCGCTCAGTCACGTGATCAGTGCCTCAGTCACGTGATCAGTGCATGCTCAGTCACGTGATCAGTGCCTCTCAGTCACGTGATCAGTGCATGCTCAGTCACGTGATCAGTGCATGCTCAGCCACGTGATCAGGGCCTGCTCAGTCACGTGATCAGGGTCTGCTGAATCAAGGGATTAGCGCTTGCTCAGCTGCATGCTTAATCCCTGCTCAGCTGCCTGACTCGTGCCTGCTCAGCTGCGTGATTAGTGCCTGCTCAAGACCGGGTTAGAGCCGGCTGAGTGACGTGATTAGAGTCTGCTTAGCCACTTCATTACAGTCTGCTCAGCTCCATGATTATTGCCTGCTAAGCTGCGTGATTCCTGCCTGCTCAGCTTCTTGATTATTGCCTGCTGAGCTGCGTGATTCCTGCTTGCTCAGCTCCATATTTATTGCCTGCTGAGCTGCGTGATTCCTGCCTGCTCAGCTTCTTGATTATTGCATGCTGAGCTGCGTGATTCCTGTTTGCTCAGCTCCATGATTATTGCCTGCTGAGCTGCGTGATTCCTGCTTGCTCAGCTCCATGATTTTTGCTTGCTGAGCTGCATAATAAGTGCCTGCTCAGTCCCCAGAGAGGAGCCGGCTGAATCACGTGATTAGAGTCTGCTTATCCAGTTCATTACAGCCTTCAGCTCCAATTATTATTGCCTGCTAAGTTGCGTGATTCCTGCCTGCTCAGGTCCGTGAGTATTGCCTGCTGAGTTGCGTGATTCCTGCCAGCTCAGCTCCATGATTATTGCCTGCTGAGCTGCGCGATTCCTGACTGCTAGCTTCTTGCTTATTGGCTGCTGAGCTGCCTGATTCCTGCCTGCTCTGCTTCTTGATTATTGCCTGCTGAGCTGCGTGATTCCTGCTTGCTCAGCTCCAGGATTATTGCCTGCTGAGCTGCGTGATTCGTGCCTGCTCAGCTCCTTGATTACTGTCTGCTGAGCTGCGTGATTCCTGCCTGCTCAGCTCCAGGAGTATTGTCTGCTGGGCTGCAAGATTCGTGTGTGCTCAGTCACGGGTGTCAAGCCTGCTGAGTCACGTGTTTAGAGTCTGCTTAGCCACTTAATGGCAGTCTGCTCAGCTCCTTGATTTTTGCCAGCTGAGCTGCGAGATTCGTGCCTGCTCAGCTCCTTGATCTTTGCCTGCTGAGCTGAGTGATTCCTGCCTGCTCAGCTCCATGAGTATTGCCTGCTGAGCTGCATGATTGGTGTCTGCTGAGCTGCACCATTGGTGTCTGCTGAGCTGCACCATTGGTGTCTGCTGAGCTGCCCAAATTGTGTCTGCTCAGTCACGGGTGTAGAGCCTGCTGCGTCACGTGTTTAGAGTCTGCTTAACCACTTCATTACAGTTTGCTCAGCTCCTTGACGATTTCCTGCTCCTCTCCGTGATTAGTGCCCTCTTAGCCAAGTGATTAGTGCCTGCTCAGCTCTTTGATTATTGCCTCCTGAAGCACGTGATCAGTGCATGATAGCCACGTGATCAGCGCCTCTCAGTCACGTGATCAGCGCCCTCAGTCACGTGATCAGCGCCTCTCAGTCACGTGATCAGTGCCTCTCAGTCACGTGATCAGTGCATGCTCAGTCACGTGATCAGTGCCTCTCAGTCACGTGATCAGTGCCTCTCAGTCACGTGATCAGTGCATGCTCAGTCACGTGATCAGTGCATGCTCAGCCACGTGATCAGGGCCTGCTCAGTCACGTGATCAGGGTCTGCTGAATCAAGGGATTAGCGCTTGCTCAGCTGCATGCTTAATCCCTGCTCAGCTGCCTGACTCGTGCCTGATCAGCTGTGTGATTAGTCCCTGCTCAGCTGCGTGATTAGTGCCTGCTCAAGACCGGGTTAGGAGCCGGCTGAGTGACGTGATTAGAGTCTGCTTAGCCACTTCATTACAGTCTGCTCAGCTCCATGATTATTGCCTGCTAAGCGTGATTCCTGCCTGCTCAGCTTCTTGATTATTGCCTGCTGAGCTGCGTGATTCCTGCTTGCTCAGCTCCATATTTATTGCCTGCTGAGCTGCGTGATTCCTGCCTGCTCAGCTTCTTGATTATTGCATGCTGAGCTGCGTGATTCCTGTCTGCTCAGCTCCTTGATTATTGCCTGCTGAGCTGCGTGATTCCTGCTTGCTCAGCTCCATGATTTTTGCTTGCTGAGCTGCATAATAAGTGCCTGCTCAGTCCCCAGAGAGGAGCCGGCTGAATCACGTGATTAGAGTCTGCTTATCCAGTTCATTACAGCCTTCAGCTCCAATTATTATTGCCTGCTAAGTTGCGTGATTCCTGCCTGCTCAGGTCCGTGAGTATTGCCTGCTGAGTTGCGTGATTCCTGCCAGCTCAGCTCCATGATTATTGCCTGCTGAGCTGCGCGATTCCTGACTGCTAGCTTCTTGCTTATTGGCTGCTGAGCTGCCTGATTCCTGCCTGCTCTGCTTCTTGATTATTGCCTGCTGAGCTGCGTGATTCCTGCTTGCTCAGCTCCAGGATTATTGCCTGCTGAGCTGCGTGATTCGTGCCTGCTCAGCTCCTTGATTACTGTCTGCTGAGCTGCGTGATTCCTGCCTGCTCAGCTCCAGGAGTATTGTCTGCTGGGCTGCAAGATTCGTGTGTGCTCAGTCACGGGTGTCAAGCCTGCTGAGTCACGTGTTTAGAGTCTGCTTAGCCACTTAATGGCAGTCTGCTCAGCTCCTTGATTTTTGCCAGCTGAGCTGCGAGATTCGTGCCTGCTCAGCTCCTTGATCTTTGCCTGCTGAGCTGAGTGATTCCTGCCTGCTCAGCTCCATGAGTATTGCCTGCTGAGCTGCATGATTGGTGTCTGCTGAGCTGCACCATTTGTGTCTGCTGAGCTGCACCATTGGTGTCTGCTGAGCTGCCCAAATTGTGTCTGCTCAGTCACGGGTGTAGAGCCTGCTGCGTCACGTGTTTAGAGTCTGCTTAACCACTTCATTACAGTTTGCTCAGCTCCTTGACGATTTCCTGCTCCTCTCCGTGATTAGTGCCCTCTTAGCCAAGTGATTAGTGCCTGCTCAGCTCTTTGATTATTGCCTCCTGAAGCACGTGATCAGTGCATGATAGCCACGTGATCAGCGCCTCTCAGTCACGTGATCAGCGCCCTCAGTCACGTGATCAGCGCCTCTCAGTCACGTGATCAGTGCCTCTCAGTCACGTGATCAGTGCATGCTCAGTCACGTGATCAGTGCCTCTCAGTCACGTGATCAGTGCCTGCTCAGTCACGTGATCAGTGCATGCTCAGCCACGTGATCAGGGCCTGCTCAGTCACGTGATCAGGGTCTGCTGAATCAAGGGATTAGCGCTTGCTCAGCTGCATGCTTAATCCCTGCTCAGCTGCGTGACTCGTGCCTGATCAGCTGTGTGATTAGTCCCTGCTCAGCTGCGTGATTAGTGCCTGCTCAAGACCGGGTTAGGAGCCGGCTGAGTGACGTGATTAGAGTCTGCTTAGCCACTTCATTACAGTCTGCTCAGCTCCATGATTATTGCCTGCTAAGCTGCGTGATTCCTGCCTGCTCAGCTTCTTGATTATTGCCTGCTGAGCTGCGTGATTCCTGCTTGCTCAGCTCCATATTTATTGCCTGCTGAGCTGCGTGATTCCTGCCTGCTCAGCTTCTTGATTATTGCATGCTGAGCTGCGTGATTCCTGTTTGCTCAGCTCCATGATTATTGCCTGCTGAGCTGCGTGATTCCTGCTTGCTCAGCTCCATGATTTTTGCTTGCTGAGCTGCATAATAAGTGCCTGCTCAGTCCCCAGAGAGGAGCCGGCTGAATCACGTGATTAGAGTCTGCTTATCCAGTTCATTACAGCCTTCAGCTCCAATTATTATTGCCTGCTAAGTTGCGTGATTCCTGCCTGCTCAGGTCCGTGAGTATTGCCTGCCTGAGCTGCGCGATTCCTGACTGCTAGCTTCTTGCTTATTGGCTGCTGAGCTGCCTGATTCCTGCCTGCTCTGCTTCTTGATTATTGCCTGCTGAGCTGCGTGATTCCTGCTTGCTCAGCTCCAGGATTATTGCCTGCTGAGCTGCGTGATTCGTGCCTGCTCAGCTCCTTGATTACTGTCTGCTGAGCTGCGTGATTCCTGCCTGCTCAGCTCCAGGAGTATTGTCTGCTGGGCTGCAAGATTCGTGTGTGCTCAGTCACGGGTGTCAAGCCTGCTGAGTCACGTGTTTAGAGTCTGCTTAGCCACTTAATGGCAGTCTGCTCAGCTCCTTGATTTTTGCCAGCTGAGCTGCGAGATTCGTGCCTGCTCAGCTCCTTGATCTTTGCCTGCTGAGCTGAGTGATTCCTGCCTGCTCAGCTCCATGAGTATTGCCTGCTGAGCTGCATGATTGGTGTCTGCTGAGCTGCACCATTTGTGTCTGCTGAGCTGCACCATTGGTGTCTGCTGAGCTGCCCAAATTGTGTCTGCTCAGTCACGGTGTAGAGCCTGCTGCGTCACGTGTTTAGAGTCTGCTTAACCACTTCATTACAGTTTGCTCAGCTCCTTGACGATTTCCTGCTCCTCTCCGTGATTAGTGCCCTCTTAGCCAAGTGATTAGTGCCTGCTCAGCTCTTTGATTATTGCCTCCTGAAGCACGTGATCAGTGCATGATAGCCACGTGATCAGCGCCTCTCAGTCACGTGATCAGCGCCTCAGTCACGTGATCAGCGCCTCTCAGTCACGTGATCAGTGTGATCAGTGCATGCTCAGTCACGTGATCAGTGCCTGCTCAGTCACGTGATCAGTGCCTCTCAGTCACGTGATCAGTGCATGCTCAGTCACGTGATCAGTGCATGCTCAGCCACGTGATCAGGGCCTGCTCAGTCACGTGATCAGGGTCTGCTGAATCAAGGGATTAGCGCTTGCTCAGCTGCATGCTTAATCCCTGCTCAGCTGCCTGACTCGTGCCTGATCAGCTGTGTGATTAGTCCCTGCTCAGCTGCGTGATTAGTGCCTGCTCAAGACCGGGTTAGGAGCCGGCTGAGTGACGTGATTAGAGTCTGCTTAGCCACTTCATTACAGTCTGCTCAGCTCCATGATTATTGCCTGCTAAGCTGCGTGATTCCTGCCTGCTCAGCTTCTTGATTATTGCCTGCTGAGCTGCGTGATTCCTGCTTGCTCAGCTCCATATTTATTGCCTGCTGAGCTGCGTGATTCCTGCCTGCTCAGCTTCTTGATTATTGCATGCTGAGCTGCGTGATTCCTGTTTGCTCAGCTCCATGATTATTGCCTGCTGAGCTGCGTGATTCCTGCTTGCTCAGCTCCATGATTTTTGCTTGCTGAGCTGCATAATAAGTGCCTGCTCAGTCCCCAGAGAGGAGCCGGCTGAATCACGTGATTAGAGTCTGCTTATCCAGTTCATTACAGCCTTCAGCTCCAATTATTATTGCCTGCTAAGTTGCGTGATTCCTGCCTGCTCAGGTCCGTGAGTATTGCCTGCTGAGTTGCGTGATTCCTGCCAGCTCAGCTCCATGATTATTGCCTGCTGAGCTGCGCGATTCCTGACTGCTAGCTTGCTTATTGGCTGCTGAGCTGCCTGATTCCTGCCTGCTCTGCTTCTTGATTATTGCCTGCTGAGCTGCGTGATTCCTGCTTGCTCAGCTCCAGGATTATTGCCTGCTGAGCTGCGTGATTCGTGCCTGCTCAGCTCCTTGATTACTGTCTGCTGAGCTGCGTGATTCCTGCCTGCTCAGCTCCAGGAGTATTGTCTGCTGGGCTGCAAGATTCTGTGTGCTCAGTCACGGTGTCAAGCCTGCTGAGTCACGTGTTTAGAGTCTGCTTAGCCACTTAATGGCAGTCTGCTCAGCTCCTTGATTTTGCCAGCTGAGCTGCGAGATTCGTGCCTGCTCAGCTCCTTGATCTTTGCCTGCTGAGCTGAGTGATTCCTGCCTGCTCAGCTCCATGAGTATTGCCTGCTGAGCTGCATGATTGGTGTCTGCTGAGCTGCACCATTTGTGTCTGCTGAGCTGCACCATTGGTGTCTGCTGAGCTGCCCAAATTGTGTCTGCTCAGTCACGGGTGTAGAGCCTGCTGCGTCACGTGTTTAGAGTCTGCTTAACCACTTCATTACAGTTTGCTCAGCTCCTTGACGATTTCCTGCTCCTCTCCGTGATTAGTGCCCTCTTAGCCAAGTGATTAGTGCCTGCTCAGCTCTTTGATTATTGCCTCCTGAAGCACGTGATCAGTGCATGATAGCCACGTGATCAGCGCCTCTCAGTCACGTGATCAGCGCCTCAGTCACGTGATCAGCGCCTCTCAGTCACGTGATCAGTGCCTCTCAGTCACGTGATCAGTGCATGCTCAGTCACGTGATCAGTGCCTCTCAGTCACGTGATCAGTGCATGCTCAGTCACGTGATCAGTGCATGCTCAGCCACGTGATCAGGGCCTGCTCAGTCACGTGATCAGGGTCTGCTGAATCAAGGGATTAGCGCTTGCTCAGCTGCATGCTTAATCCCTGCTCAGCTGCCTGACTCGTGCCTGATCAGCTGTGTGATTAGTCCCTGCTCAGCTGCGTGATTAGTGCCTGCTCAAGACCGGGTTAGGAGCCGGCTGAGTGACGTGATTAGAGTCTGCTTAGCCACTTCATTACAGTCTGCTCAGCTCCATGATTATTGCCTGCTAAGCTGCGTGATTCCTGCCTGCTCAGCTTCTTGATTATTGCCTGCTGAGCTGCGTGATTCCTGCTTGCTCAGCTCCATATTTATTGCCTGCTGAGCTGCGTGATTCCTGCCTGCTCAGCTTCTTGATTATTGCATGCTGAGCTGCGTGATTCCTGTTTGCTCAGCTCCATGATTATTGCCTGCTGAGCTGCGTGATTCCTGCTTGCTCAGCTCCATGATTTTTGCTTGCTGAGCTGCATAATAAGTGCCTGCTCAGTCCCCAGAGAGGAGCCGGCTGAATCACGTGATTAGAGTCTGCTTATCCAGTTCATTACAGCCTTCAGCTCCAATTATTATTGCCTGCTAAGTTGCGTGATTCCTGCCTGCTCAGGTCCGTGAGTATTGCCTGCTGAGTTGCGTGATTCCTGCCAGCTCAGCTCCATGATTATTGCCTGCTGAGCTGCGCGATTCCTGACTGCTAGCTTCTTGCTTATTGGCTGCTGAGCTGCCTGATTCCTGCCTGCTCTGCTTCTTGATTATTGCCTGCTGAGCTGCGTGATTCCTGCTTGCTCAGCTCCAGGATTATTGCCTGCTGAGCTGCGTGATTCGTGCCTGCTCAGCTCCTTGATTACTGTCTGCTGAGCTGCGTGATTCCTGCCTGCTCAGCTCCAGGAGTATTGTCTGCTGGGCTGCAAGATTCGTGTGTGCTCAGTCACGGGTGTCAAGCCTGCTGAGTCACGTGTTTAGAGTCTGCTTAGCCACTTAATGGCAGTCTGCTCAGCTCCTTGATTTTTGCCAGCTGAGCTGCGAGATTCGTGCCTGCTCAGCTCCTTGATCTTTGCCTGCTGAGCTGAGTGATTCCTGCCTGCTCAGCTCCATGAGTATTGCCTGCTGAGCTGCATGATTGGTGTCTGCTGAGCTGCACCATTTGTGTCTGCTGAGCTGCACCATTGGTGTCTGCTGAGCTGCCCAAATTGTGTCTGCTCAGTCACGGGTGTAGAGCCTGCTGCGTCACGTGTTTAGAGTCTGCTTAACCACTTCATTACAGTTTGCTCAGCTCCTTGACGATTTCCTGCTCCTCTCCGTGATTAGTGCCCTCTTAGCCAAGTGATTAGTGCCTGCTCAGCTCTTTGATTATTGCCTCCTGAAGCACGTGATCAGTGCATGATAGCCACGTGATCAGCGCCTCAGTCACGTGATCAGCGCCCTCAGTCACGTGATCAGCGCCTTCAGTCACGTGATCAGTGCCTCAGTCACGTGATCAGTGCATGCTCAGTCACGTGATCAGTGCCTCTCAGTCACGTGATCAGTGCCTCTCAGTCACGTGATCAGTGCATGCTCAGTCACGTGATCAGTGCATGCTCAGCCACGTGATCAGGGCCTGCTCAGTCACGTGATCAGGGTCTGCTGAATCAAGGGATTAGCGCTTGCTCAGCTGCATGCTTAATCCCTGCTCAGCTGCCTGACTCGTGCCTGATCAGCTGTGTGATTAGTCCCTGCTCAGCTGCGTGATTAGTGCCTGCTCAAGACCGGGTTAGAGCCGGCTGAGTGACGTGATTAGAGTCTGCTTAGCCACTTCATTACAGTCTGCTCAGCTCCATGATTATTGCCTGCTAAGCTGCGTGATTCCTGCCTGCTCAGCTTCTTGATTATTGCCTGCTGAGCTGCGTGATTCCTGCTTGCTCAGCTCCATATTTATTGCCTGCTGAGCTGCGTGATTCCTGCCTGCTCAGCTTCTTGATTATTGCATGCTGAGCTGCGTGATTCCTGTTTGCTCAGCTCCATGATTATTGCCTGCTGAGCTGCGTGATTCCTGCATGCTCAGCTCCATGATTTTTGCTTGCTGAGCTGCATAATAAGTGCCTGCTCAGTCCCCAGAGAGGAGCCGGCTGAATCACGTGATTAGAGTCTGCTTATCCAGTTCATTACAGCCTTCAGCTCCAATTATTATTGCCTGCTAAGTTGCGTGATTCCTGCATGCTCAGCTCCTTGATTATTGCCTGCTGAGCTGCGTGATTCCTGCCAGCTCAGCTCCATGATTATTGCCTGCTGAGCTGCGCGATTCCTGACTGCTAGCTTCTTGCTTATTGGCTGCTGAGCTGCCTGATTCCTGCCTGCTCTGCTTCTTGATTATTGCCTGCTGAGCTGCGTGATTCCTGCTTGCTCAGCTCCAGGATTATTGCCTGCTGAGCTGCGTGATTCTGCCTGCTCAGCTCCTTGATTACTGTCTGCTGAGCTGCGTGATTCCTGCCTGCTCAGCTCCAGGAGTATTGTCTGCTGGGCTGCAAGATTCGTGTGTGCTCAGTCACGGGTGTCAAGCCTGCTGAGTCACGTGTTTAGAGTCTGCTTAGCCACTTAATGGCAGTCTGCTCAGCTCCTTGATTTTTGCCAGCTGAGCTGCGAGATTCGTGCCTGCTCAGCTCCTTGATCTTTGCCTGCTGAGCTGAGTGATTCCTGCCTGCTCAGCTCCATGATTATTGCCTGCTGAGCTGCATGATTGGTGCCCTGCTGAGCTGCACCTTTGTGTCTGCTGAGCTGTACC